>NW_021822233.1:548294-553294 GCF_901001165.1 Salmo trutta
GACGGAGAGATGGAGATATGGATAAAGAGAGAGAGGAACAGAAAGAGGGACAAGACAGGGGGTAACAGAGAAGCATATGGAGAGAGGGAGGAACAGAGAGGGGGACGGAGAAATGGAGAAGGAGACCTTGGCCGGCAGAACTATTGGAGACAAGAAGAGATTACTGCTGCTTAAGACTGAGAGCTAGGGTGGAGGGACTAGGCCTTATGCACAGCAGCTGTGTGTTACATTGTAATGATGCACAGAGAGAGAACGAGAGAGAGAGAGTGAGAGAGAGCGAGACAAAGAGAGAGAAAGAGAAAGAGCGACTGACTGGCTGATTGACTGAGAGACAGAGATACTATTTCCTCATTATACTCTTCAGTCAACTAACAAGTCCTATGATGGAAGGACTCAAACTAGCCCATCATGGAGAAGTGATGAGCAAATATATATTTTGGATACTAGATGAGGTAACACTATGGTTGAGGATACTAGATGAGGTGCCACTATGGTAGAGGATACTAGATGAGGTAACACTATGGTAGAGGATACTAGATGAGGTAACACTATGGTAGAGGATACTAGATGAGTTAACACTATGGTAGAGGATACTAGATGAGGTGCCACTATGGTAGAGGATACTAGATGAGGTAACACTATGGTAGAGGATACTAGATGAGGTAACACTATGGTAGAGGATACTAGATGAGGTAACACTATGGTAGAGGATACTAGATGAGGTAACACTATGGTAGAGGATACTAGATGAGGTAACACCGTGGTAGAGGATACTAGATGAGGAACGATTCATCCACCTGATGGTTCCTCTACGGTAGAATGATTACCAATGAGGCACATTACACTCAGACACAGCCTGCTTGGTTTGACGAGTATTAAACACACACACACACACGGGCGCACACACACACTCACAAGCTCACTACATGCCTTCGTTAGGAAATTTCCTTTACGCTGATATCCCAGATTCCCAACTCCCTCCGGTCTCCGGACTTTGAACCAGAACGCTGCAAGGCAGAGCAACCTGGGGCCAACCTGATTCCCCAATTTGAACCAGATTCCAAGTTTTGGGATGTGAAATACAGAGAGGGATTATGGGATCCGGCCCACTTCCTGTTCTCCTCGTTGCACAGATATATTATGCTAAAGATGGTTGAGGAATATCTGCTGGGTTGTTGACTGTGTTTGCAATGGCCCTAAATAAAGATTTAGCTAATTCAACAAGCTCTTTATGCACACATAGTGTATAGTATACTATATTATAAACTTGTTGGTCGAGCCCTGAATGCTGATTGGCTGACAGCCGTGGTATATCACGCCTGGATACAGCCCTAATCCAGAATAGGTCTGTATCCAGGCTCTCCACGTTGCGTCGTGCTTAAGAACAGCCCTTAGCCGTGGTATAATGGCCATATATCACACCCCCCTCGGGCCGTATTGCTTAACTATAGTATAGTATAACACAGTATAATATAGTATATTATGGTATAGTATAGTATGATATAGTATAATATAATATAGTATAGTGTAATATCGTATAGTATAGTATGATATAGTATAGTATAATACAGAATAATATGGTATAGTATAATATAGTATAGTATGACATAGTACAGTATAATATGGGATAGTATAGTATAATATAGTATGGTAGAGTAGCGAAGAGCAGAGCAGAGCAGAGCAAAGTAGAGCAGAGTAGAGTACAGTACAGTAGAGTAGAGTAGAGTAGAGTAGAGCAGAGTTGAGTAGAGTACAGTTGAGTAGAGTACAGTAGAGTACAGAAGAGCAGAGTAGAATAGAGTAGAGCAGAGTAAAGTAGAGCAGAGCAGAGTAGATTATAATAGAGCAGAGCAGAGCAGAGTAGAGCAGAGCAGAGCAGAGTAGAGCAGAGTAGAGCAGAGTGGAGTAAATGAGAGTTGATTATGGTACAGTACAGCAGAGTAAAGTAGAATATAATAGAGTAGAGTACATGAGAGTAGATTATGGTACAGTAGAGCAGAGTAGAGTAGAGCAGAGTAGAGTGGAGTACATGAGAGTAGATTATGGTACAGTAGAGCACAGTAGAATATAATAGAGTAGAGTACATGAGAGTAGATTATGGTACAGTAGAGCAGAGTAGAGTAGAGCAGAGTAGAGTGGAGTACATGAGAGTAGATTATGGTACAGTAGAGCAGAGTACAGTAGAATATAATAGAGTAGAGTATAATAGAGCAGTGCAGAGCAGAGTAGAGTGGAGTACATGAGAGTAGATTATGGTACAGTAGAGCAGAGTAGAGTAGAGTGGAGTATAATAGAGTAGAATAGAGTATAATAGAGTAGAGCATCATAGAGCAGAGCAGAGTGGAGTGGAGTAAATGAGAGTAGATTATGGTACAGTAGAGCAGAGTAGAGTAGAGCAGAGCAAAGTACACTACAGTACATTACAGTAGAGCAGACTAGAGTAGAGTACAGCAGAGTACAGCAGAGTAGAGTAGAGTGGAGTAAATGAGAGTAGATTATGGTACAGTAGAGTAAAGTAGAGTAGAGTAGAGTAGAGCAGACTGACTGAGGCCTCTCTGTTCCTAAAGCTCTGAATAGAAGCCAGTGTCAGTAGAGTAGAGTAAACAGTAGGGCCTGCTGGTCTGACCAACCTCACTGGGCCTAACCTCCACACACACACACACACACACACACGTGCACGCACACAGACAAGCACACACACACAAACACACACACACACATTCCCCTCATCCGTCACTCACATGCCACAACAATCCCTCTTTTGTCCGTCGTGATTGATGACGCGCTAGAATTCCATTCACCCCGTGTTTTGGGGTTACCGTGACGACCAGGTAAAAACAGTCGGCGACGTGGTATGGGGTTTCCATCCCTGAGAGGAGGGGGGGAAGAAAGAGAGAGAGAGAAAGAACAACTAGCGAGGTGTTTGTAAAGGTCCTACCAACAGTCACGGCTGTTATCTTAGCTAGATACACAGGTGTGATCTCCAACAAGGTGCTGATTGTTCTCAGGGAAGAACCCTGTTAGCTCTAGTGATGGAGTAACACATTCCCCTATAGGTGACTTCACAGGACACACTTCTATCTTTTGATCCTCTGACATCATAGGAATTACTAATGATTCCCCAAAATGACACCCTATTCTCCATGTGGCTCTGGTCTAAAGTAGAGCACACCCACAGTAATACAGGTAGAATCAGTCCGTTTGATAACAATCTGTACATACCTACTGTACCATGAAAACCACTAACTCCCCCAACACACACACACACACACACACACACACACACACACACACACACACACACACACACACACACACACACACACACACACACACACATCTATGCAGTTACATACACAGTCTCTGCACACACATATGTAAGCACACACACACACACACACACAGACACACACACACAACTCCCCCTTCCCACAGACACACACAGCCCCAAACACACACACTGTTTAATGGACATGGCTACTTGTTAAAGGTCAGCATTAAGAGAGATGAGAGGATGAACGTTACAAAGCGTTGATGTAATATTCATGCCTCTTCATTCTGTGTTAACGCTGTTTTTATTTCAGTTAAAGCAGGTCTGCTCTGAGAATAGTAGTCGTTTGTGGAGCTAGCTAGTGTTTAAGAATGCTGTAAGGAGAATGTGTTATTTGGCTCACAGTGCGCCCAGTGTGAAACCTTTGAGAGTCATCTCTGTCACTCCTCTCATTCAGTCTGTCTGTCTTACTGTAAAGTTGCAGTGTCTCCATACTGGTGGGACTAGATGATTAGGACATTTCTCAGATTTATTTAACTAGGCAAGTCAGTTAAAGAACAAATTCTTATTTTCAATAATGGCCTAGGAACAGTGGGTTAACTTCCTTTGTTCAGGGGCAGAACGACAGATTTTTATCTTGTCAGCTCGGGGGATTTGATCTTGCAACCTTTTAGGTTCTTAATCCAACACTCTAACCACTAGGCTACCCTGCCGCCCCAGCTTACTGTAACTAGAGGGCTTAGGGCCCCCCCCAACAATAAATAATGTACACCAGCATGGCTAGTCTATTATGCTGGTGAACCTGCACACACACTGACCAGCAGTTAGGACTCACACTCACATCCTGGTGAACCTGTACACACACTGACCAGCACTTAGGACTCACACTCACATCCTGGTGAACCTGCACACACACTGACCAGCACTTAGGACTCACACTCACATCCTGGTGAACCTGCACACACACTGACCAGCACTTAGGACTCACACTCACATCCTGGTGAACCTGCACACACACTGACCAGCACTTAGGACTCACACTCACATCCTGGTGAACCTGTACACACACTGACCAGCACTTAGGACTCACACTCACATCCTGGTGAACCTGCACACACATTGACCAGCACTTAGGACTCACACTCACATCCTGGTGAACCTGTACACACACTGACCAGCACTTAGGACTCACACTCACATCCTGGTGAACCTGCACACACACTGACCAGCACTTAGGACTCACACTCACATCCTGGTGAACCTGCACACACACTGACCAGCACTTAGGACTCACACTCACATCCTGGTGAACCTGCACACACACTGACCAGCACTTAGGACTCACACTCACATCCTGGTGAGCCTGCACACACACTGACCAGCACTTAGGACTCACACTCACATCCTGGTGAACCTGCACACACACTGACCAGCACTTAGGACTCACACTCACATCCTGGTGAACCTGCACACACACGTTCATGTACCAACTGTAGTAAACGTCCATTTACTCTCTCATCGTATAAAGTGTCAGTTCTTATCTGGGTTTTCCAGACAGACCACAAGCCGTGCATGACCATAAAGAGAGATACAAAAGGGAAGCGATCTCTGGCAGACAATCCCAGCGATGACAGCTTTATGGTGGAGATTGGAATAATACCATCCATCATGACACAATGTAGGGCCTACCTAATAATGTACAGAATCACAGTATCAGCTCTGCCTCTGT
>NW_021822233.1:558294-660794 GCF_901001165.1 Salmo trutta
TACATGGATGGATCCTCCATTCCGGTTCTCACGGTTTCCAACCACATTCAATCCACAACACAGGGCCTGCGGTAACCAAGATAAAAAGGGCTCAATTCAGAGATATAGTCTGTTTGGATGGATCACGCTGCCTGAGGAGGGTGCTGCTTGTTCCATGTATTCAACAAAAACTTTCAAAACAGAATCTTCAAACATACCAATCTGTGTCTTGTTCTGTTGTGGAAAAACAGAAAAGAAACCTTGATGGAAATGTTTCATTTTTCCACCAACAGCTGCTAAACAAAAAAACCCAGATCTCTTCATGTGCATCTTTAGTTTCTTTGTTTATTTGATAAACCCTATTTGCATTTGGAAACAGCTTGGATAATTTGACTGGGGACTGACAATTTGCCTGTAAGGAGATAACTGTAGTTCAAACATTTTCTCTCTGTCTCTTCTTTACTCTGCACTTGGCATTCATCAGTGTGTGTGTGTGTGTGTGTGTGTGGGTTTATTGTGAACATCCATGTGTTCTAGTGTCCTATGTGTCAGCCTGTGTATGAAGATCTATGAACATGTGGTGTGTTTATGTGACAGAGAGAAAGAGAAAGAAAGAGAACTCCTCCTTGCTGCATGGCCTTAATGTGAGACAGATGAGATGAAAGTACCACAGCAGCCCATCATTGGCTACCACTATCACCATAGAAACAGGCGTGACCTTATAAAGGTCATGGGGAGTTTGGGACATCCATACCTCAGTCAGCTGACAGGTTTGTTTTTGTGTATCCCTTGTGGCTCAGTTGATAAAGCATGGCACTTCAACACTAGGGTTGTAGGTTCAATTCCCAAAGGGGACCAGTATACAAAATGTATCCTCCTGTAAGAGAGCCTGCCAAAATGTAAATATCTGTGCGTTCCCTTGAAAACGTCCATGTTGTGTATTTTAACCCTTCAGAATAAAAGCCTGAACTCTATGGAAAGATGAGGCTGTCATGAACACAATGGTGCTCTCCTACCTCCACAAGCCCCACTGGGACTCGTTTGTATTACTATTTGATTCTTCTCACTTTTGTTTGTATTTTCACTTGCTTTGGCAATGTAAACATATGTTTCCCATGCCAATAACTGAATGCCATTGAATTGAAATTGAATTGAGTCTCAGTGCTCAGTGAGAGAGAGAGCCTCATGGACGAACTCAATGGCAGACCTGAACAGCTGGAGATCCACTCAGAGTCGGTCTCTTAATGCAGTCCTGCCACACATAATGAACTGAGGCCCTGCACAGCAGGATACATTTTACTCAGGAGCACACAAGTAGTCTCGGCTAGCTAGCTAGCATCTACTGCTACCTCCTAGCCACACAACAGAGCAACAACAAACCCACACTCATCTCAACAACCGCTGCCTTGAAGTCTGTTGAGTGTCTGTTATGACAATGTGCTGATATAAAAGTTATTTGCGGATCTTCCTTTCATGGTTTTTATAACAACAATTGGCCAATAAAGCAGCAGATCAAAAGCTAACAGCCTACGCTAGCTCCACGCATCACCTCATTCTCCTCGGGGGGAGATTTGGCACCTCACTGCAAAGCCCGGCAACACAATTACCTCAGCCTAAACCTGTCAGCAGACTATTACAGCAGCTCGTGTGTGTGTGTTCATGTGTGTGTGTGTCAACACACCATTACAGCCCAAGCCACCTATTATGGGGATGGGGGAGGGAGTCCAAAGCCATTGTAGCGAAAAGGTGTTGTCAGATATAGGCTGGCGGAATGTGGCTACAGGGTATTTGATGGCGGAGGTTGGCCTATAGAGCAATCATGGCTTCTAAAAACATGGTTAAATCTGTAGGTTCTCCACAGCACCCTTAATACTGAACACTGATGGTATGGTGCTGCTGATGGAAGGATCTGGAAGAACACTGATGGTATGGTGCTGCTGATGGAAGGATCTGGAAGAACACTGATGGTATGGTGCTGCTGATGGAAGGATATGGAAGAACACTGATGGTATGGTGCTGCTGATGGAAGGATATGGAAGAACACTGATGGTATGGTGCTGCTGATGGAAGGATCTGGAAGAACACTGATGGTATGGTGCTGCTGATGGAAGGATATGGAAGAACACTGATGGTATGGTGCTGTTAGATGGAAGGATATGGAAGAACACTGATGGTATGGTGCTGCTGATGGAAGGATATGGAAGAACACTGATGGTATGGTGGTGCTGATGGAAGGATCTGGAAGAACACTGATGGTATGGTGCTGCTGATGGAAGGTTCTGGAAGAACACTGATGGTATGGTGCTGCTGATGGAAGGATCTGGAAGAACACTGATGGTATGGTGCTGCTGATGGAAGGATATGGAAGAACACTGATGGTATGGTGCTGTTAGATGGAAGGATATGGAAGAACACTGATGGTATGGTGCTGCTGATGGAAGGATCTGATCTGGAAGAACACTGATGGTATGGTGCTGCTGATGGAAGGATATGGAAGAACACTGATGGTATGGTGCTGCTGATGGAAGGATCTGGAAGAACACTGATGGTATGGTGCTGCTGATGGAAGGATATGGAAGAACACTGATGGTATGGTGCTGCTGATGGAAGGATCTGATCTGGAAGAACACTGATGGTATGGTGCTGCTGATGGAAGGTTCTGGAAGAACACTGATGGTATGGTGCTGCTGATGGAAGGTTCTTATCTGGAAGAACACTGATGGTATGGTGCTGCTGATGGAAGGATATGGAAGAACACTGATGGTATGGTGCTGCTGATGGAAGGTTCTGGAAGAACACTGATGGTATGGTGCTGCTGATGGAAGGTTCTGGAAGAACACTGATGGTATGGTGCTGCTGATGGAAGGATCTGGAAGAACACTGATGGTATGGTGCTGCTGATGGAAGGATCTGGAAAAAGATCAACAGAAAAACATAAACAGAGGTTATAGTAGATTAGAACTGAAAGATGGTGCTCCATCATGCAAACATTCTGATAGAAATAACATTCTGAAGATGGATGGTGATTGACCTTTCACCTTTATTCCAGGGATGTGTACAACTTTAGCCTAAAACATATAGTAACCTTGTCCTTACTGTAACGTCCACATAATACTTTTTTGTTTTCCACTAGAGTGACTCCACATTATATTCTGCATTGTTTAAAACGCACTGATTAAACCTCCTGGCTACACAACCTTACAGGTAGACATGCAACATATTCCATCCAGCCTGTATGGTACAGCCTGAAATCTAAACGTGGAGGTCCCCTCCCCTGTTCAATGGAGCATTCCAGGCAGCCCCTTTCCTCCCACATAGCCCTGATGAGGGAGGCCCCCAGGGAGGAAGGGATGCTATGTGAATCACCCCCAGTCAGCTGCTCTCTCCATGGGCTCGGTTGGTCATACCTGGGGGCCTCTGAATGGAGCCCTCAGGTAAAGCACTGTTAAAACAAATCTAAAGCTGGCTAATGACACGCACAGTGAAACTCTGCACAGGTCATTTACCCTGCTGACAGGCTGGGGCCTCTTCTCTCTGGCGCGCTCGCTCTCCTCATACACTGGGAGGTCATCTACATTAGGAAAACACACCTCTCTCTCTCAAGGTTTACTTACTCTCTCCCACCACAGCATGGGAAAGCTATCGGTGATCAGTAGAGACAAAGCAATATCCTTTTACAATAATAAATTAAAAAACATGATTATACTGTATGTATGAAAGATGATCCATGCCAATGTTTTCCCTTTCACCAGCTCCTGAAGAGAAATTCAACCAGAGAGAGGAAGGGTAGAACGTTCCATATGACTTCAGATGGAGGAACAGTGGTGAGGTGAAGTGGATTAGTCTGTGGAGAAAGTCAAATCCCAAAATGTATTTTTTATTTATTTAACTAGGCAAGTCAGTTAAGAATTAATTCTTATTTACAATGACGGCCTACCCCGGCCAAACCCTAACCAGGACGATGCAGTGTGCCGCCCTATGGGACTCCCAATCACGGCTGGATGTGATACAGCCTGGATTGGAAACAGGGACTGTAGTGACACCTCTTGCACGGAGATGCAGTGCCTTAGACCGCTGCGCCACTCGGGAGCTCTTGAACACTCAAATACCTTCCAGGAAAATAGATGTCCATCATGTCTCTGACATGAGCCTCTTCACCTGAACCTGAACCGTGCGGGGAAAAGGTCACGGTTGAACACTGCACTACAGAGTAGAGTAGAGAACGTGACTTTCCTCAGCAACCAACTGCTTTTGAGGAATACTCTGACAGAGACAGAGAGTATGTTATAGTTCACAATGGAGAAGAAAATGTAGATGAAATGTATTATTAGTTTCATCTGGTTTGTTTGTAGCTTCCATGTGATGAAGGGGGGGGGCAACGAAAGTCCACTGGTCTTCTTCCTCCCTCTGTACCACTGGGAATAAATAGATGACTACATTTAGCTTTTGTTTCTGTTCTGAATAAAGGAAGTAGCCTACAATCCCTACTTTACCAATCCTGTACTTCAACAGATACAAAGTGATCCAAAGTCTAAAAAAATACAGTTGAAGTCAGAAGTTTACATACACCTTAGCCAAATACATTTAAACTCAGTTGTTCACAATTCCTGACATTTAATCCTAGTAAAAATTCCCTGTCTTAGGTCAGTTAGGATCACCACTTTATTTTAAGAATGTGAAATGTCAGAATAATAGTAGAGAGAATGATTTATATCAGCTTTTATCTCTTTCATCACATTCCCAGTGGGTCAGAAGTTTACATACACTCAATTAGTATTTGGTGGCATTGCCTTTAAATTGTTAACTTGGGTCAAATGTTTTGGGTAGCCTTCCACAAGTTGGGTGAATTTTGGCCCATTCCTCCAAACAGAGCTGGTGTAACTGAATCAGGTTTGTAGGCCTTCTTGCTCGCACACGCCTTTTCAGTTCTGCCCATACATTTTCTCTAAGATTGGAGGTCAGGGCTTTGTGATGGCCACTCCAATACCTTGACTTTGTTGTCCTTAAGCCATTTTGCCACACCTTTGGAAGCATGCTTGTGGTCATGGTCCATTTGGAAGACCCATTTGCGACCAAGCTTTAACTTCCTGACTGATGTCTTGAGATGTTGCTTCAATATATCCCCATAATTTTCCTTCCTCATGAAGCCATCTATTTTGTGAAGTGCACCAATCCCTCCTGCAGCAAAGCACCCCCACAACATGATGCTGCCACCCCTGTGCTTCACGGTTGGGATGGTGTTCTTCGGCTTGCAAGCATCCCCTTTTTCCTCCAAACATAACGATGGTCGTTATGGCCAAACAGTTCTATTTTTGTTTCATCAGACCAGAGGACATTTCTCCAAAAAGTACAATCTTTGTCCCCATGTGCAGTTGCAAACTATAGTCAGGCTTTTTATTGCGGTTTTGGAGCAGTGGCTTCTTCCTTGCTGAGCAGCCTTTCAGGTTAAGTCGATATAGGACTCGTTTTACTGTGGATATAGATACTTTTGTACCTGTTTCCTCCAGCATCTTTACAAAATCCTTTGCTGTTGTTCTGAGATTGATTAGCACTTTTCGCACCAAAGTACGTTAATCTTTAGGAGACAGAATGCGTTTCCTTCCTGAGCGGTATGACGGCTGCGTGGCCCCATGGTGTTTATACTTGCATACTATTGTTTGTACAGATGTACGTGGTACCTTCAGGCGTTTGGAAGTTGCTCCCAAGGATAAACCAGACTTGTGGTGGTCTACAATTTTTTTCTGAGGTCTTGGCTGATTTCTTTTTTCCCATGATGTCAAGCAAAGAGGCACTGAGTTTGAAGGTAGGCCTTGAAATACATCCACAGGTACACCTCCAACTGACTCAAATTATGTTAATTAGCCTATCAGAAGCTTCTAAAGCCATGACATAATTTTCTGGAATTTTCCAAGCTGTTTAAAGGCACAGTCAACTTAGTGTATGTAAACTTCTGACCCACTGGAATTGTGATACAGTGAATTATAAGTGAAATAATCTGTCTGTAAACAATTGTTGGAAAAATGTATTGTGTCATGCACAAAGTAGACGTCCTAACCGACTTGCCAAAACTATAATGTTTAAATGTACTGTTGAAGTCAGAAGTTTACACTTAGGTTGGAGTCACTAAAACTAGTTTTTCAACCATTCCACAAATGTCTTGTTAACAAACTACACATCCAGTAGATGTACACTAAACAGGAACAATCAAAAGACAGAATTTAAACCATTACCATGGCAACATGATGGGCAGCCATTACTGTCTAACGCCAGACTAACAGCAATACAATCATTCTGTTCCCACAAAGCAGACCTTGTGGTGTGGACACACAGTGTTCACTATTACAGAAATCCATTACTCCATCAGCAGGTAGGATATTGTTGGCCTCAACACCTGTTGGCCTCGCAGGTTTCATCAGATAGTTGAAATAAATGGTAGTCATCATCATAACTATAATCATAGTCATAAAGCCACCTTTATGCCCACGCCAAACTGTCCTGCCATTTAGATTTACTGTCAATGTGCTGCTGAAGAGAGAGAGGAGGGTGAACACACACACCCACTTCCCTGTGGGCACACCCACCCACACAGGTGTGTTCTACCTGAGCTCTACTCTGGCAGGCACAAAATGGCTCCCATCAGAAATGGCTGGGGCGCTCCCATCAGAAATGGCTGGGGGGGGTCTCATTAGAAATGGCTGGGGGGGGGGGTCTCATTAGAAGTATACTGGTGGATTCTCAAGGGAGTACAAAGACACACACTGTACCACACACAATACGGCAGGTGTGGAAGACAAATTAGATTCAATATGAATATAATCCCTCAATGATCTATCGTCCACGTGAGAGATATTAGCTGTTCACAACGTCTGACTTGTAGTTGAATGAGAAACTTACAAAATTGCTCATTGCCATGTCTGTCATCATTCTTTAAATAAGCCACACCAGTGGAGGCTGGTGGGAAGAGCCACACGTGAGTTGGAATGAATCAGAGGAAAGGTAGCATGTTTTGATGATAGTTTAATGGTGGTTTTGACTCAGAATGAATAACACATCTAGTAATATTGCATAAGTGGCATGATACTGTGCTCTTTCTGTTCATACCACTGTGACCTGTGCAAATACGGACCACCGTAAGAAATAAAAACAAAGCAACTATGACTACGTAAAGAAACGTAAAATGCATTTTTAAAAAAACAAGATGGTGAAAAAGTCAAATCTAGTCAGTAGTGACATACTCAAGTAAAAATGAAAGGAAAACCAACTTTCTTTTCTAACACATTGGGTTTTAATAAAGTCGCAAGAGTACTTCAACATAACACTGTCTTGATTCATAGCCGAGCTGCAGTCTCTAAAAACACTGCTTTGATCATCTTTGATTACAAAATGTGAAAGAACATTTTGATGTATTTTGATGAAAGAGTATATGCCAGGTGGTTTTGGTCGACACAGTAGTTTTTAGGTATAACTGGTCACCTCTGGTACATAGATAAAGACACTAAAAACAAATCTGATGGAGATGCACAGCTCCACCTCTCTCCAAGTCATAACCTGTCTCTACAGTCAATGAGACATGACTGATACAATGGAGCCATTGAGATAACAGAAGTAGATACAGAACCTCTTCCTCATTGTATTATCCCTAGGGCCCTGTATTTTACACCACCATGTGACAAGCCAGGATTTCAACCTTTATTTAAAGCTTTTTAGCTAAGTTTCCTTCCAATCGGCGACAGGTTTTTATGGGAATATTCAACTGAATAAAAGGCTTTGTGCGATGACTTTTTATGCACATAAAAATAACTTTTGCCGTTAAATTCTCACGCACTGAATAAAAAAAATACAAGTTAAATGGGCTCCCGAGTGGCGCAGTGGTCTAAGACACTACTTCTCAGTGCAAGGGGCGTTACTACAGTCCCTGGTTCGAATCCAGGCTGCATCACATCCGGCCGTGATTGGGAGTCCAATAGGGTGGAGCACAACTGGCACAGCGTCGTCCGGATGTGGCCATCATTGTAAATTAGAATTTGTTCTGGACTTGCCTAGTTAAACAAAGGTAACATTTTCAACTCTGCTGATGGCTTTGTCACTACAAATGTTGCGTTGTATAGCAAATGTGCCCACTTTGGTTTGGACACACGCGCTCCAGCCAACAGCTCACAGATGCCTACAGGATGAGATTATTACGGACAAAAGAGACAGATTCTTACTTATTAGTCAAACGGCAGCCAAGCATCGATCATCACGTCACCAGAATAAGGCCCTTGATATTTAATGGAAAGGAGCATCATCGCAGACTTTCACCACCCTGTGAAGGTAATCAGAAGCTCTTTAATACGTAGCTTAATAAAGTGTTTGTAGGGGTCGTAGTGCGAGGGCCACACAACATCTCATCGCGTGGCTCAGAGTTTACGTCGACATGATGGCTATTCCAGCAATATTTCAGCATAAAAGGCGTCTCGCGTGCATTTTACAGAAACAAAAATATCCCATCTTGTCTAGCGTATATTGTTTTGTCGACATTTTGGACAAGTTTACTGACAAATTTGCCGTTTCCATCAGGTCTGTGGTGACATTTTCTTTCTCGAACTCACATAGAGAAGTTTGGACGGAAACCTGGTTAGTGTTGGTGTTATTGTCGTTTCTGGTTAAGGTGCAAAACACAAGGTACTAATATAGCACATGTCAACACATGCAGTGTAAAGATAATGTACTATAATGTTGCTGAGTTACAGCAACAAGGTGGGTTCTGGACCTACAGTTCATCTGAAAGATACTGTTGGAAGACAGAACAGATCTCCTCACTGCTCATCAAGATGACTCATTATCTACTTGGAATGTCGACAGACTAACGTGTAAAAAATAAAAAAAAAGGTGACAATCTCCTTTGAGGTGCTGTAAAGGCATTACAAGCCAACTGCTTGCTATGACTCCAGATAAAGTGTTTCTGCTGTATATTCTACTCAGCTTTTCAGTGACCTCCAGAACAACAGTGAGAATATAAGCAACTAAAAAAGTGCAGCAGCTCTCAAACAACAGAAACCAATTCATCTCCAGTAGAGACCAGAGATAAGGTCGCTGTGTGTGTGTGTGTGTGTGTGTGTGTGTGTGTGTGTGTGTGTCAAGCAGTATAGCTCCGTAACGCAACACTGTTCTAGTAGCACCAACAGTGTTCTGTGAAGAAACCTTGAGAAATGTTTATGGTACCAACCTAACATAGGATAGCTACTCTATAGGTATTCTGGTTAACTGTGTATTAATCTAGTGTCCCATTGCTTAGTCACAGAGGAAGTCCCCCTGCTTTTAGGGAGGTTTCCCTGGTCCTTCTTCTGGCTATGGCCTCCTGCTTCTTCCTCTCAATCTCCTCCTCCGTGCATCTCCCTGTCATCTGACTGTTGACAAACACTGAGAAACAAATCAGATTACATGGAAATAGGACTCTGACTGCAATTGAAAAGCTTAAAGACAGAATGTGCCTACAGTGACTGACAGATAAAAAGCACAGACAATTAGTGTATCAATTTTTATGCACAAAAAGTTAATACATTTACACATTTACTCAGCCTTTCCAACTTTGAAAATACATAATTGAATAGAAATGAAGCTCTTCAGTTCTAAAGTACACCTCCAAACCTCTCAAAGCCCTGACCCAACAGCCATCTATTTACCTCCTAACCTCTCAGAGCCCTGACCCAACAGCCATCTATTTACCTCCTAACCTCTCAGAGCCCTGACCCAACAGCCATCTATTTACCTCCTAACCTCTCAGAGCCCTGACCCAACAGCCATCTATTTACCTCCTAACCTCTCAGAGCCCTGACCCAACAGCCATCTATTTATCTCCTAACCTCTCAGAGCCCTGACCCAACAGCCATCTATTTACCTCCAAACCTCTCAGAGCCCTGACCCAACAGCCATCTATTTACCTCCTAACCTCTCAGAGCCCTGACCCAACAGCCATCTATTTACCTCCTAACCTCTCAGAGCCCTGACCCAACAGCCATCTATTTACCTCCAAACCTCTCAGAGCCCTGACCCAACAGCCATCTATTTACCTCCAAACATCTCAAAGCCCTGACCAATAGCTATCTAACCTCTCAGAGCCCTGACCCAAAAGCCATCTATTTACCTCCTAACCTCTCAGAGCCCTGACCCAACAGCCATCTATTTACCTCCTAACCTCTCAGAGCCCTGACCCAACAGCCACCTCTTCAGTAAACTTGACTGCCTCCATTAGATGTGTTTTGTCATGTACTTGACAAGTTTAAAACCTGCCTACACTGGCTGACTATGGGAGCTCTTCTCTTCAGGACACTGGACGAGCTTGACTTCCAGGGATAAGTGGATAACGCTTTGAGTAAACTTCCTGATTGGCCTAATGTGTTGTTAGGGGCCAACATTTAATGTAACACTAGAGCTAAACTGACAAGTGGAGGATTATTGTTTTGCCTTTTTATGGGGTAAAAAGCTCACCTTTGTTGCCGATGGCGGCCGAGTCCGACAGATGTCTCTTGAACGATGATGCATGATGGGAATTTGAGTTTGGGAGGGTTCTCGCCGACACTGTCCGTGGCATGACCGACTTTGAGTTCTCCGCTTGGAAGGTTCTAACTCCAAGGGAGCCTAGGCCAAATGTTCCCCAGCCTGGAGCACCCCTCAGCTGGGTAAACTTGCCCAGACCCTCAGAGCTGCCTGGATGGCTCTGGGACATGACTGTATGATGTCCGACCCAAACATTTCCTGCTTTTGCTGGAATGTTCCATCCCTGAAAGTGCACATGGGTGCAGCTCCTATCTCCTGGTGCTGAGTTTGAGCGGCCAGACGTGCAGGTGATTGACTGTCTCCTGCTAGGACCACCTACAGCCCTATCCATAGTCATAGACCCCTCTCTCGCTGTAGCCAGAGGGGCGGTTGGAGGGGCTTTCGGTTTGCTCTCCTGGACGCGGACCTCAGTGCCATCCGTGGTTGTGGTGGCGTCCTCGGACAGCGGCTGACTGTTGGAGATCCTCTCCACGTCGTCACACACCTGATACAGCAGTTTGTCATCGTCACCTTCGTCGTCGTTCCACAGCGACTCAGAGTCAAACAGGGACTGGAGGTCCTCCTCTGAGATGTCTTTGAAAGCGGAGTCTGGGGCTGTGGTTCCACGTGAGGTTGTGGCCGTGCTCACCCCCTCAGCAGAGTCTCCACTGGGGCCCCTAGTCCCCACGGCCGCAGACAAGCCGGGCCTGGGTCTCTCAGGCTGGGCCTCTCCAACAGTGAGGGACGGTCTGGGTGCTTCTTTGGTTGTCGGAGCCATATTCACCTGGAAACAAAAGTTGGGCTCCAGCAGGAAAGTGCTTCTGCTGGTGGGCTTGGGTTTAGGACATGGCTCAGTGAGGGCACCTCTGTTAGAGGGTTGAAGGTGTGTGCTTGTCCCCTTCCAGACAGAGTGAGAGGGCAGGCTGATAGGATTGGAGGTAGTAGAGGAGGGTGGTAGGGTCTTTTCTGTATCTGTTAGCAGCTGTGTGTTGTCTCTGTCAGTGCTCAGAGTCAGTGAGCTGCTGGGTTTAGGGGACAGCGTTTTCAGCCCCTCAGGATTCTGGGTCATCTCCAACACGATAGGGTCATTGAGAAGGTCATCATCCTCCCAGTCAAAGTCCTCGTCTTTCGCCTGTCCTACTTCCTCTTTACCAGTACGAGCCGATGAACCAGACGTGCTTCCCCCGCCAGGCTTGACTTCCGACACTTTGACGAGGTCATCGGCAGTGAGATGGCTGACCCCAACTTGAACCTTGACCTCCTGAGAACAGGTGGAGGCGTTCGACCCTTGGCTGAGCCGTCCGGTGACTCGCTGCGTCGGCCCGTCGAACAGAGCGTTAAGCTCCGCCTCTACCTGCTGGGCTGATGACGACATTGTCGTCGGGCCCTTGGGTTCCTCCCCGTACCGGTTGTTGATTATGGTATTGTTTGTGTGTTCAGCACACTTCCTCTCTCTGTCCTGCTGGTGCATGTTGATGTCAAACTGCCTGGCCAGCTGCATCAAGTCCTCCACTGAGCTTTTCCTGTAGAGAGGAGAGGATGAAGTGAGTGGATGAACCAACAAGGAATATATTGAGGAACCTTTGAAGAAGCTAGTATAAGCACTAGCAAGAATGATCTGATTAAGAGAATTACTGGAAAAGACAAAACTATTGGACGAGAAATAAACCTAACATGTTAAATAAAAGGTTTTCAACTTGTCAACCTGATTACACAAGTGATTTGTACAAGTTCACTCACCGGGTGGATTTCTTCCTTGCTTTGGGCGGGCGTACCTCTGGGGTACAGGGGACAGCGCTGTCCCCAATCCACTGGAGCAGAGGACTATCCACAGAGACATGTTGGGCATCCTGGAAAATGAAGACATGGTTTACAACAGCTGGTTTGTGTGCTGTGACCAACCTAAAGCTTTGGGACTACTTTCAAGCCAGGGCCCAGGCTTTAACCTCCAGTGCTTCAAGAAGTACCAGATTTAGAATGTCTTCATTCAAAGAATCTCTTTCCATCCACTGAAACAAATCAACACAGTAGAATGCAGTCTTTTACATTTTAATATAACGAGGCCTTTATATCCACAGTAACACATGATTCAAAAACATGTCGGTGCTGCAGGGCACCAGCATCTATTCATTTATTTTATTTAACCAGGAAGTCAGTTAAGAACAAATTCGTATTTACAATGACGGCCTGCTACTCCATCTATCAATGGACCTCAGTGACACGGTAAACATGTTTTATATACTGACCTTAGGAGCGATCCGATTGACAATGTCTGATATCTCAACAACTCTGGTGTTGCTGGGCCCTTCCCCTGGAGAATAAGGACAGCAACAGTTAGCCTTCTGTTGGCACATATACATAGTAATCCCAATGACTTTGGGCATAAAGGCCACTAGCGGAAACTGGAAGCAGCCTGTGTGTCGCCTCTGTGATCTGTGGAGGAATGAAACACATGACCTCCTATCCACTGAGACACCATCATGTACTGGCTTTGAGAAGAACAACAAAAAGATGAGTGGATTGAGGATCTCAATCCAGGTGTGAGGAGAATGAGGTGTGAGGGGAATGAGGAAGAGGAGGAATGAAGGATAAAGTTATGCTAATGTTAAAGCTTTTGCTCATCAAGTGACTTAACAACAGCATCATCATACCACTTCCAGCAGGAGTAGGTGATGCCGGGTCCCATATGATGTCCTGTAAAACATCTCCATCCCCGGGGGAATCAGCAGGGTTGTTTAAGCCCGTGTATCTGCCCCTCGCTCGTCGTTTGGGGGTCTGCAAATCTGGAGGGAACGAGACCAACTGTAAGGAGGTCACTAGACATACTAAATAGGTGAACAACAAATGGGGTCTACCTGGTCACGCATGAGTACAATAGGGAGAGCATCAGCACGTGTGACTAGGGGCTAATGCACTGTTGAGTTATGTATGGAGCCATGTCATCGTGGAATGCTCTGCCACCAGACGTTACTCAGGGAAAAAGTCTGTTTAGCTTTAAAAAAATATTTTTAAATAACCTATTACATCACCTCTGCTCTTTCTAAAGATTATATATTTTTTTTAATAATTTAACCTTTATTTAACAAGGCAAGTCAGTTTAAGAACAAATTATTATTTACAATGACGGCCTACCCAGGCCAAACCCTAATGACGCTGGGCCAATTGTGCGCCGCCCTATGGGACTCCCAATCACGGCCGGTTGTGATACAGCCTAGAATCGAACCAGGGTCTGTAGTGATGCCTCTAGCACTGAAGATGCAGTGCCTTAGACCGCTGCACCACTCGGGAGGCCCAAAATCTCATTTAACTATATATAAGAATATGAATATGTTAATAGTGTGTAAATAGTATTTTTGTTGTCTTTCTAATATATAACTTATTATTTTTTATATTTGTATATAATGTCCTTGTCTATAACTGTTTTGTACTTTGTCATTTATTTGTACGTTTTATGTCGACCCCAGGAAGAGTAGCTGCTGCATGTGCTGTAGTTAATTAAAGGTTACAATTAAAATTAAAAAGCTAATGGGGATCCTAATAAACAAAACCAACGTCTTGGAACGTTCAGATAGAAATAGAACGAGGAATCACATAAGCTCTATACATTGCATTTCTATCTGCAACGTTGAAGAACGTTTGGCAACTGAAGGTGTCCCTGGCTAGCGACGTCTCTGCCCAGCTAATTAACGTTAGAGCTGTTTATACTGCAACCTACACGAAAGTTTGACAACGTTAGCTATTGAGTCTAGATGTTGTTGGCTACCCAACTAGCTGGTTAGCAATACCGTTCCCGTTCACTTTTGGCAACCATCTTACCTTTAGAACGAGTATGTGGTGACTTCCTGACAGAAGGTGAAGATTGGGGTGTCAGTTTCGGGCTTTTACCCGATTTGTTTGTTCTCAACCTTTTTTGAGAAAATGTGGAAACATGACTCCAGATTTCACTTAAGTCATTTGAGCCAGTGTTAGGGTCATGCTTTCTTGGATTTGGCATATTTCGTCGTCAGTTTTCTTGTTCATCATTTGACTTTACCATAGATGACTTGCCCATTTAAACGCAAATTGAATCGTTTGTCATTATCTTCGTGGGTAAATGTGTGCTGTGTTTGTGTTCAGCATGTACGCCGCCATGATGTTGTGTGACGTCACGCCAAATGCATAAAGTGAAGTTGCCCCCAGACACTGAACTGAGATCAGTTTTTCGATTTGACTCACTTTTTGTAACATAAGAGTTATGGCAACTAGGATGTTTACTAGTGATGCTGAAATACGTTAGAAAACGAACCTGCTTTGTTTAGCAGTAAGTTACTGAAGTTTATTTGCAATAGTCCATATGTATTAAATACATCAAATCAAAGTTTATTTGTCACGTGCGCCAAATACAACAGGTTTAGACCCTACAGTGAAATGCTTACTTACAGGCTCTAACCAATAGTGCAAAAAAGGTATTAGGTGAACAATAGGTAAGTAAAGAAATAAAAACAACAGTAAAAAGACAGTGAAAAACAGTAGCGAGGCTACATACAGGCACCGGTTAGTCAGGCTGATTGAGGTAGTATGTACATGTAGATATGGTTAAAGTAACTATGCATATATGATGAACAGAGAGTAGCAGTAGCGTAAAAGAGGGGGTGGTGGGTGGTGGGACACAATGCAGATAGTCCGGTTAGCCAATGTGCGGGAGCACTGGTTGGTCGGGCCAATTGAGGTAGTATGTACATGAATATATAGTTAAAATGACTGTGCACATATGATGAACAGAGAGTAGCAGCAGCATAAAAGAGGGGTTGGGGGGGCAAACAATGCAAATAGTCCGGGTAGCCATTTGATTACCTGTTCAGGAGTCTTATGGCTTGGGTGTAAAAACTGTTGAGAAGCCTTTTTGTCCCAGACTTGGCACCTCTTACCATGCAGTAGTAGAGAGAACAGTCTATGACTGGGGTGGCTGGAGTCTTTGACAATTTTTAGGGCCTTCCTCTGACACAGCCTGGTATAGAGGTCCTGGATGGCAGGCAGCTTAGCCCCAGTGATGTACTGGGCCGTACGCACTACCCTCTGTAGTGACTTGCGGTCGGAGGCCAAGCAATTGCCGTACCAGGCAGTGATGCAACCAGTCAGGATGCTCTCGATGTTGCAGCTGTAGAAGCTTTTGAGGCTCTCAGGACTCATGCCAAATCTTTTAGTTTCCTGAGGGGGAATAGGCTTTGTCGTGCCCTCTTCATGACTGTCTTCGTGTGTTTGGACCATTCTAGTTTGTTGGTGATGTGGACACCAAGGAACTTGAAGCTGTCAACCTGCTCCACTACAGCCCCATCGATGAGATTGGGGGCGTGCTCAGTCCTCTTTTTTCTATAGTCCACAATCATCTCCTTTTGTCTTGGTTACGTTGAGGGATAGGTTGTTATTCTGGCACCACCCGGCCAGGTCTCTGACCTCCTCCCTATAGGCTGTCTTGTCGTTGTCGGTGATCAGGCCTACCACTATTGTGTCATCTGCAAACTTAATGATGGTGTTGGAGTCGTGCCTGGCCGTGCAGTCGTGGGTGAACAGGGAGTACAGGAGGGAACTGAGCACTCACCCCTGGGGGGCTCAAGTGTTTACCACCCTTACCACCTGGGGGTGGCTCATCAGGAAGTCCAGGGTCCAGTTGCAGAGGGAGGTGTTTAGTCCCAGGATCCTTAGCTTAGTGATGAGCTTTGAGGGTACTATGGTGTTGAACGATGAGCTGTAGTCAATGAATAGCATTCTTACAAAGGTGTTCCTTTTGTCCAGGTGGGAAAGAGCAGTGTGGAGTGCAATAGAGATTGCATCATCTGTGGATCTGTTAGGGCGGTATGCAAATTGGAGTGGGTCTAGGGTTTCTGGTGGTGTTGATGTGAGCCATTACCACCCTTTCAAAGCACTTCATGGCTACGGATGTGAGTGCTACGGGTCTGTAGTCATTTAGGCAGGTTGCCTTAGTGGTCTTGGGCACAGGGACTATGGTGGTCTGCTTGAAACATGTAGGTATTAAAGACTCAATCAGGGACATGTTGAAAATGTCAGTGAAGACACCTGCCAGTTGGTCAGCACATGCCTGGAGTAAACGTCCTGGTAATCTGTCTGGCCCCGCAGCCTTGTGAATGTTGACCTGTTTAAAGGTCTTACTCACGTCAGCTACGGAGAGCGTGATCACACAGTCGTCCGGAACAGCTGATGCTCTCATGCATGCCTTAGTGTTGCTTACCTCGAAGCGATCATAGAAGTGATTTAGCTCATCTGGTAGGCTCGTGTCACTAGGCAGCTCGCGGCTGTGCTTCCCTTTGTAGTCTGTAATAGTTTGCAAGCCCTGCTACATAAGACGAGCGTCGGGGCCGGTGTAGTATGATTCAATCTTAGCCCTGTATTGACGCTTTGCCTGTTCACCATCTCACCAGACCTCTCAAAATAAAAACAGCATTTAAAACAGACGGAAAGTTCCGGAAGATACATAAAATAGCCTAGAACAAAACAAGCCTGTGTCATATGCAATCAGCCATAGAGTGAAACTTTACACTACCTGGTTCTTTAAAGTGATAACTCAACCAAATGCCTCATTTACTTTTTTGGCACTTAAGCTGACTGTCCCGCATGCCATCAGCTTTGGGAAGTGATACTCCACTCATCTGTACCCAACCCCTCCGATACACTTGAAGCCCTGGGCCCATATCCACAAAACACCTTATTCATTAGATCTAAAAGGCAATACTGATCCTAGATCAGCTCCTACTCTGAGAGGCTTTGTGGATACGGGCCCAGGGCTGTGTTTGCTCTGAATTTCTATGCAAATATGGTGGTAATGTGTCACTTCCCTCATCACACTGATGTGGAGGCATGACCCTGTCCTGACCGTACTGAAGTCCAACACTGACTGCTAGGGGTCACACACTCTAACTGGGCAGGGCATCTTTAGACCGATTGAGTGTGTGTGCGTGTGCGTGTGCGTGTGTGTGTGTGTGTGTGTCTGTATGTGTGTATGTCTGTATGTGTGTATGTCTGTGTGTGGTGTATCGGAGGGGTTGGGTAGAGATGAAGACCATTCTCCATCTCTGGATTAATAAAGTATTCTTCTAGATCTAGTTTTGATAAGTCTGGAGTGTACGTAAAAGCTGACAGGAAAAAATCTATGTGGATAAATATTGTATTAGTCAAAACTTGACCTAAATTAACCTAAAATCAATTTTTCGAGGGGTATTTTCTTTCCAGGTGTATTATCAAGAGAGATCTACAGTTGGTATATACTGCAGTAGATCATTCAGTATAGTAGCCTAACCTGTGTGTTCAGCCGATATAGTTGGGTTATAGTTGGGTTAGATTTAGAGTTAGGGTCAGATATAGTTGAGTTTGGTTTAGGGTCAGATATAGTTGGGTTTGGTTTAGGGTCAGAAATAGTTGGGTTAGGTTTAGTGTCGATATAGTTGGGTTAGGTTTAGGGTCAGAAATAGTTGGGTTAGGTTTAGGGTCGATATAGTTGGGTTTGGTTTAGGGTCAGAAATAGTTGGGTTAGGTTTAGGGTCAGAAATAGTTGGGTTTGGTTTAGGGTCAAAAATATTGGGGTTTGGTTTAGGGTCAGAAATAGTTGGGTTAGGTTTAGGGTCGATATAGTTGGGTTATGGTCAGGTATAATTGGGTTAGGTTTAGGGTCAGATATAGTTGGGTTAGGTTTAGGGTCAGATATAGTTGGGTTAGGGTCAGATATAGTTGGGTTTGGTTTAGGGTCAGATATAGTTGGGTTAGGTTTAGGTTCAGATATAGTTGGTTTAGGGTCAGATATAGTTGGGTTTGGTTTAGGGTCAGATATAGTTGGGTTAGGGTTAGGGTCAGATATTGTTGGCTTAGGGTCAGATATAGTTGGGTTAGGGTCAGATATAGTTGGGTTAGGGTAAGAAATAGTTTGGTTAGGGTCAGATATTGTTGGGTTACAATCAGATATAGTTGGGTTGGGGTCAGATATGGTTGTGTAAGGGTTAGAGTCAAATATAGTTGGGTTAGGGTCAGATATAGTTGGGTTGGGGTCAGATATGGTTGTGTAAGGGTTAGAGTCAAATATAGTTGGGTTAGGGTCAGATATAGTTGGGTTAGTGTTAGGGTCAGATATTTTGGGGTTAGGGTCAGATATAGTTGGGTTAGAGTCAAATATAGTTGGGTTAGGGTCAGATATTGTTGAGTTGGAGAGGGTCAGATATAGTTGGGTTATGGTTAGGTTCAGATATAGTTGGGTTAGGGTCAGATATAGTTGGGTTAGGGTCAGATATAGTTGGGTTATGGTTAGGGTCAGATATAGTTGGGTTAGGGTCAGATATAGTTGGGTTAGGGTCAGATATAGTTTTTTTAGGGTCAGATATAGTTGGGTTAGGGTCAGATGTAGTTGGGTCATGGTTAGGGTCAGATATAGTTGGGTTATGGTTAGGGTCAGATATAGTTGGGTTAGGGTCAGATATAGTTGGGTTAGGGTCAGATATAGTTTTTTTAGGGTCAGATATAGTTGGGTTAGGGTCAGATGTAGTTGAACATTTGGTTCATCCCAAGGAGCTTTGAAATATTTTATGCTGTCCTCATTTAGTGAGACAGATAGACACACACACACACACACACACACACACACACACACACACACACACACACACACACACACACACACACACTAGGCAGTGTTCATCAAAGTTTCCACCAAGCCTTCATCCTCCACTCACTATTACTGATGACATTATAGGGTGGTCACGTTCATACAGTAGTAGCGCTGTGACTGCTGCATCAACCCCTGATAAATCACAATAAAACATGATTAATGCTCCACCAAATGAGTGCCCAGGCCTTTATTACTCCTGTATGAGCAAAGAAAAATACTCGTCAGCAAAGAGGGGATAAAAATACCCTCTTTCCCGCCCCCGTCGATAACACCCCCACCCCAAAACATTTTCCCGCTGCCGTGGTCATGTGTAACATATTTCAGTTCAATCGTATTTTGAAACACAACGGAAGGCAAATGTTTGAAAACATGTCGCAGGAGGTTGCAGGGCATTTATCTCTGTTATTGTAGGTGACCCTAAGATAGAATTACTGACTGGCTGCAACAGGTTCAGAGACAAAAGATGCATCCCAATGTAGTGCAGTGCTATTGACCCAGGGCCCATTCCCTATGTAGTGCACTACTTTTGGCATAGGGCTCTGGTCAAAAGTAGTGCACTATAAATGGAATAGGGTGCCATTTGGGACTCAGAAGCTTTTGGATATCCTTCAACACTGTTTCACACCACTAATAACACGCGTCTGGGTCAAAATGTGGCTGTTTCTTGTGCTCCTTTTGTAGTCAATTGAATTATACAACCTTGAGAAGATGTCTGGGAAACTTGTAGTTTCTCCTTTCTTAACAATGCATATGATTTAAAAGAGGTTAATAGATATATAAAACAAGTTTAACAGATATATACAACAAGATTAATAGATAAAACAAGTTTAATAGATAAAACTAGTTTAACAGATACAGTTGAAGTCAGAAGTTTACATACACTTAGGTTGGAATCATTAAACAAATGTTTCTACCACACCACAAATTTCTTGTTAACAAACTATAGTTTTGGCAAGTCGGTTAGGACGTCTACTTTGTGCATGACACAATTCATTTTTCCAACAATTGTTTGCAGACAGATTATTTCACTTATAATTCATTGTATCACAATTCCAGTGGGTCAGAAGTTTACATGCACTAAGTTGACTGTGCCTTTAAACAGCTTGGAAAAATCCAGAAAATGATGTAATGGCTTTAGAAGCTTCTGATAGGCTAATTGACATCATTTGAGTCAATTGGAGGGGTACCTGTGGATGTATTTCAAGGCCTACCTTCAAACTCAGTGCCTCTTTGCTTCACATCATGGGAAAATCAAAAGAAATCAGCCAAGACCTCAGAAAATAAATTGTAGACCTCCACAAGTCTGGTTTATCCTTGGGAGCAATTTCCAAACGCCTGAAGGTACCACGTTCATCTGTACAAACAATCGTACGCAAGTATCAACACCATGGGACCACGCAGCCGTCATACCGCTCAGGAAGGAGACGCATTCTGTTTCCTAGAGATGAACATACTTTGATGCGAAAAGTGCAAATGAATCCCAGAACAACAGCAAAGGACCTTGTGAAGATGCTGGAGGAAACAGGTACAAAAGTATCTATATCCACAGTAAAACGAGTCCTATATCGACATAACCTGAAAGGCTGCTCAGCAAGGAAGAAGCCATTGCTCCAAAACCACCATAAAAAAAGCCAGACTGCGGTTTGCAACTGCACATGGGGACAATGATCGTACTTTTTGGAGAAATGTCCTCTGGTCTGAGGAAACAAAAATAGAACTGTTTGGCCATAATGACCATCGTTATGTTTGGAGGAAAAAGGGGGAGACTTGCAAGCCGAAGAACACCATCTCAACCGTGAAGCACGGGGGTGGCAGCATCATGTTGTGAGGGTGCTTTGCTGCAGGAGGGACTGGTGCACTTCACAAAATAGATGGCTTCATGAGGAAGGGAAATTTTGTGGATATATTGAAGCAACATCTCAAGACATAAGTCAGGAAGTTAAAGCTTGGTCGCAAATGGGTCTTCCAAATGAACAATGACCCCAAGCATACTTCCAAAGTTGTGGCAAAATGGCTTAAGGACAACAAAGTCATGGTCATGGAGTGGCCATCACAAAGCCTTGACCTCAAGCCTATATAAGATTTGTGGGCAAAACTGAAAAAGTGTGTGCGAGCAAGGAGGCCTACAAACCTGACTCAGTTACACCAGCTCTGTCAGGAGGAATGGGCCAAAATTCACCCAACTTATTGTGGGAAGCTTGTGGAAGGCTACCCAAAACGTTTGACCCAAGTTAAACAATTTAAATGCAATGCAACCAAATACTAATTGAGTGTATGTAACTTCTGACCCACTGGGAATGTGATGAAAGTAATAAATCATCCTCTCAATTATTATTCTGACATTTCACATTCTTAAAATAAAGTGCTGATCAAAGCTGACCTAAGACAGGGAATTTTTACTAGGATTAAGTGTCAGGAATTGCGAAAAAACCAGTTTAAATGTATTTGGCTAAGTTGTATGTAAACTTCCGACTTCAACTGTATATACAAGTTTAATAGATATATGAAACAAGTTTAATAGATATATAAAACAAGTTAACAGATATATAAAACAAGTTAAATAGACATATACAGCAAGTTTAATAGATAGATAAAACAAGTTTAATAGAAATATACAACAAGTTTTATAGATATGACTTTAATAGATAGATAAAACAGATTTAATATATATAAATCAAGTTTAATAGATAGATAAAACAAGTTTAATAGATATATAAAACAAGTTAACAGATATATAAAACAAGTTAACAGATATATAAAACAAGTTAAATAGACATATACAGCAAGTTTAATAGATAGATAAAACAAGTTTAATAGAAATATACAACAAGTTTTATAGATATGAGTTTAATAGATAGATAAAACAGGTTTAATATATATAAATCAAGTTTAATAGATAGATAAAACAAGTTTAATAGATATATAAAACAAGTTAACAGATATATAAAACAAGTTAACAGATATATAAAACAAGTTAAATAGACATATACAGCAAGTTTAATAGATAGATAAAACAAGTTTAATAGAAATATACAACAAGTTTTATAGATATGAGTTTAATAGATAGATAAAACAGGTTTAATATATATAAATCAAGTTTAATAGATAGATTAAACAAGTTTAATAGATATATACGACTTTTATAGACATATAAATGAGTTTAATAGATAGATAAAACAAGTTTAATATATATAAATCAAGTTTAATAGATAGATTAAACACGTTTTTTATATATAAATGAAGTTTAAGAGATATATACAACAAGTTTAATAGATATACTGTACAAGATTAACTGATATATATATATATATATATATATATATATATATATATATATATCAAGTTTAATAGATATACAAAACAAGTTTAATAGATAAAACAAGTTTAATAGATATACAAAACAAGTTTAATAGATATACAAAACAAGTTTAATAGATATACAAAACAAGTTTAATAGATAAAACAAGTTTAATAGATATACAAAACAAGTTTAATAGATAAAACAAGTTTAATAGATATACAAAACAAGTTTAATAGATAAAACAAGTTTAACAGACATATAAAACAATGTAGTTTGATACATGATTCTCTGTATTTCTATCTCAGAGGATTTTCCTGAGCAAAGCACTAGATGGTGCCTGTATACCTCTCTTGCTCTGTGTGTGTGTGTGTGTGTGTGTGTGTGTGTGTGTGTGTGTGTGTGTGTGTGTGTGTGTGTGTGTGTGTGTGTGTGTGTGTGTGTGTGTGTGTGTGTGTGTATACCTGTGTGAATTTGTTGCGTTTGATGCTGTGGGGATATGGGCTAGATGAAGGGAGACTGGAGCAGGACGGATGTATGTTTGCTTCTCTGGGCTTGACTACTTCCCTGTGTGTGAATAACAGACACCACTGTCTATTCACACACACACACACACACACACACACACACACACACACACACACACACACACACACACACACAAAATCACATTTCTTTGGATTATTGATACTGATGTTTTGTTCTGTTTTGGAGAGATGTTTTGCCTGTATTGTTTTAAACAAGTGGTAATGTTAATCTAGTCAGAAATCAGAGGAGGCTATGGGGAGCTATATGCTATGGTGGTCATATTAATAGTACTATTGTCATCAATGTTGTAGCCAGGTCAGAGGTCAAATAACAACTAGAATGGGTCGTTTTCATAAAGAAAAATTGTGTGACTTGCTTCATTTCACCAGATGAGTTTGAGTTTAGAAATTGAAATTGCTAGTGTTGAAAACTGTTGGCAAGTTGGAAGTAGTGACTGTATTACAGTAGTGGGATACTAGCCTTTAGTGATACCCTATATATACAAAAGCATGTGGGCACCTCTTCAAATTAGTGGATTCTGCTTTTTCAGCCACGCCCTTTTCTGACAGGTGTATAAAATCAAGCACACAGCCATGCAATCTCCATCGACAAACATTGGCAGTAGAATGACCTTACTGAAGAGCTCAGTGACTTTCAACGTGGCACCATCAAAGGATGCCAGATGGAAAACCCAGATGGGTCACATGGGGTTAATCAGGAGGAACGGAGGACTCTATTACAAAAGGAATCAGCAGTGACAATACTCACGGTTCTGCCAAGTCCAGCAGTGACAATACTCACGGTTCTGCCAAGTCCAGCAGTGACAATACTCACGGTTCTGCCAAGTCCAGCAGTGACAATACTCACGGTTCTACCAAGTCCAGCAGTGACAATACTCACGGTTCTGCCAAGTCCAGCAGTGACAATACTCACGGTTCTGCCAAGTCCAGCAGTGACAATACTCACGTTTCTGCCAAGTACAGCAGTGACAATACTCACGGTTCTGCCAAATCCAGCAGTGACAATACTCACGGTTCTGCCAAGTCCAGCAGTGACAATACTCATGGTTCTGCCAAGTCCAGCAGTGACAATACTCACGGTTCTGCCAAGTACAGCAGTGACAATACTCACATTTCTGCCAAGTCCAGCAGTGACAATACTCACGGTTCTGCCAAGTACAGCAGTGACAATACTCACGGTTCTGCCAAGTCCAGCAGTGACAATACTCACGGTTCTGCCAAGTCCAGCAGTGACAATAATCACGTTTCTGCCAAGTCTAGCAGTAACAATACTCACGTTTCTGCCAAGTCCAGCAGTAACACTACTCACGGTTCTGCCAAGTCCAGCAGTGACAATACTCACGGTTCTGCCAAGTACAGCAGTGACAATACTCACGGTTCTGCCAAGTCCAGCAGTGACAATACTCACAGTTCTGCCAAGTCCAGCAGTGACAATACTCACGGTTCTGCCAAGTCCAGCAGTGACAATACTCACGGTTCTGCCAAGTCCAGCAGTGACAATACTCACGGTTCTACCAAGTCCAGCAGTGACAATACTCACGGTTCTGCCAAGTCCAGCAGTGACAATACTCATGTTTCTGCCAAGTCCAGCAGTAACAATACTCACGGTTCTGCCAAGTCCAGCAGTGACAATACTCACGGTTCTGCCAAGTCCAGCAGTGACAATACTCCCGGTTCTGCCAAGTACAGCAGTGACAATACTCACATTTCTGCCAAGTCCAGCAGTGACAATACTCACGGTTCTGCCAAGTACAGCAGTGACAATACTCACGGTTCTGCCAAGTCCAGCAGTGACAATACTCACGGTTCTGCCAAGTCCAGCAGTGACAATAATCACGTTTCTGCCAAGTCTAGCAGTAACAATACTCACGTTTCTGCCAAGTCCAGCAGTAACACTACTCACGGTTCTGCCAAGTCCAGCAGTGACAATACTCACGGTTCTGCCAAGTACAGCAGTGACAATACTCACGGTTCTGCCAAGTCCAGCAGTGACAATACTCACGGTTCTGCCAAGTCCAGCAGTGACAATACTCACAGTTCTGCCAAGTCCAGCAGTGTCAATACTGTTGTGTCTGGAAAATCATTAATTGTGAAGACTGTTATTTATCAAATCAATTCTCTATGTGTAATTATTATTACGTGATTAAACTAATCATGCAAACTTTAATTAACTAGGAAGCCGGGGCACCACGGGAACATGTTGTTTATAAAGTGTCAATTTCCCGAATATAACTCTTCAGATATTTTCATATCTTATCAAAACAGTCGCTTATTAATGAATTGTTATTATTACCTCGTCAGTTTTCATTACTGAACGTCACAAACCCTTTGGATATCTGCACGAACTCTAGCCTAAATCATGAATCAGCGATATACAAATTGGCTTAATTATTTTTTATAATAATCACACAGAATTACATAACAAAAAAACTGTAGATATTTCGGTTACTGCATGATACAAAGAAAAAGTCCCTAGTGGACGAAGCCGATATGACGCTTGGTAGACAAAGGAAAGGGGTGGGGACTGAGAAAGAGCTGGAAAGACAAAATGGATTCACAACACACAGTGGATAATAGTACTCATAGACATGCTAATACTTTGCACTCATTCTGAAAGAATTTGGAATGTACATATTTACACTCGTATGTCATTGTTGTCTCTCCGTTGAAAACACTCGATCGTCCTGTAGAGTTCATCAGAGACGCTGGTTAACCTCTTCGGGCTAGGGGGCAGTATTTTCATGTCCGGATGAAAAGCGTGCCCAAAGTAAACTGCCTGCTACTCAGGCCCAGAAGCTAGGATATGCATATAATTGGTAGATTTAGATAGAAAACACTCTAACACTCTTTCTAAAACATCCTCAAAAATATAAATATTGTTTAATCCTCCAATTTTGGGGAATAGAAGTTGAACAAAGAGAAGCTCTTTGCTCCATAAGTTTATTTCCCCTCTCTTTCTGCATAACCAGGGAGAGAGAGTCTCTGCCAGGAATTTATGACCTGTCGTAAAGTCATATAACTTGTGGTGGGAGAGAGAGAGTGAGAGAGGGGGGAGCCAGGATATACACCCCAAAGGGCCACTTTGTGACAATACTCACTGTTCTCTCAAGTCCAGCAGTAACAGTACTCACTGTTCTCTCAGGTCTTTTTAGCTGACGTCAGCTCAGATTCTGTCCAACTCTTTCAGAGAGGCCAAAGTGACATCAACATGTCTTTTTTTGTTGACAACAGTAGTGTGAATGGTCTGTGTATATCTTTATTCCACCTGAGCTGTTACTTCAGGACACATTCATGCATAGCATATACAATAATCTGTAAAACATTGAAATATGTACAGATAAATCAAGTCAACAAAATGGAGGTAGATCCCTGTGCACAGATATTCAATGTGCTGGCACTGACAGGAAAGCAGCATGGGAACCAAAACACATATTTGCCTAACCCTAGTCCTAGGCTTAGAAAACAACAAACTTGAAGAGACATTGACTGATCTTGCTGAAATACTTATAAAAAAAAGATTAAAATAAGTATTTAATCAAGGTTGGTCATTGACTCTTGAAGTGTGGGGTTTTATACACGTATAATACGTGAATAAATGTTTTGCAGGACAGAACGTCCCCACATAACCTGTAAATGTCGACATACTCTGCATTATCGCTTTACTGCAGCCTCTACTGTTCTGCATTATCTCTTTACTGCAGTCTCTACTGATCTGCATTATCGCTTTACTGCAGCCTCTACTGTTCTGCATTATCACTTTACTGCAGCCTCTACTGTCCTGCATTATCTCTTTACTGCAGACTCTACTGTCCTGCATTATCACTTTACTGCAGCCTCTACTGTTGAATACCATCTCTCTGAAATAATCTTTATTAGATTTTACTATACAGTGCCTTCGTAAAGTATTTTGTTACGTTACAGCCTTATTCTAAAATTCATTTAAAAAAACAATAAACACAATACCCCATAATGACGAAGCAAAAAACATTTTTAAATTTTTTTTGCAAATATATTACAAATAAAAAACAGAAATACCTTATTGACATAAGTATTCAGACCCTTTGCTATGATCCTCAAAATTAAGCTCAGGTGAATCCTGTTTCCATTGATCGTCCTTGAGATGTTTCTACAACTTGATTGGAGTCCACCTGTAGTAAATTCAATCGATTGGACATGATTTGGAAAGGCACACTCCTGTCTATATAAGGTCCCATAGTTGACAGTGCATGTCAGAGCAAAAACCAAGCCATGAGGTCGAAGGAATTGTCCGTAGAACTCAGAGAAAGGATTGTGACGAGGCTCAGATCTGGTGAATGGTACCAAAACATTTCTGCAGCATTGAAGGTCCCCAAGGCAAATATGAACGGAGCAAAGTACAAAGAGATCCCGAGAGTAACAATCTGTCATTCTGTCCTTGAGTAAGGCAGTTAACCCACTGTTTCCAGGGCGCCAATGATGTGTATGTCGATTACGGCAGCCCCCCGCACCTCTCTGATTCAGAGGGGTTGGGTTAAATGCGGAAGACACATTTAAGTTGAATGCATTCAGTTGTTCAACTGACTAGGTATCCCCCCTTTCCCTTTCCTTGATGAACACTCAGGATCTCAGACTGGGGTGAATATTCACCTTCCAACAGGACAATGACCCTAAGCTTACAGCCAAGACAACGCAAGAGTGGCTTCAGGACAAGTCTCTGAATGTCCTTGAGTGTCCCAGCCAGAGCCCGGACTTAAACCCGATCGAACATCTATGGAGAGACCTGAAAATAGCTGTGCAGCGGCGTTTCCCATCCAACCTGACAGAGCTTGAGAGGATCTGCAGAGAGGAATGGGAGAAGTTCCCCAAATACAGGTGTGCCAAGTTTGTAGCGTCATACCCAATAAGACTCGAGGCTGTAATCGCTGCCAAAAGTACTTTAACATAGTACTGAGCAAAGGGTCTGAATACCTACGTAAATGTGATATTTCAATAAAAAAAATAATCTTTGTCATTATGGGGTATTGTGTGTAGATTGATGAAGGGAAAAAACAATTTAATCCATTTTAGAATAAGGCTGAAACGTAACAAAATCGGGGAAAAGTCAAGGTGTCTGAATACTTTCTGAATGCACTATATGTATTATATATTTCTGGACGTTCTCCTCTGTACAGCTTCCAGTAGTTTCCGGGGCAGAGATGGAAGCTGGTTTTGAAGAATCTTGCAGTTATTCACATTCTTTGCTATGCAGTCCACACATATCCTGTAAGAAAAAACAACATGTTTAAAGTGGAAATCAGCATTTGCCACATCCATTTTTGGACATATAAATGAATGATATCTACCCATTGTTTCTTGAAGACTATAACTTATCAACGCCTCATGAGCTTAGTTCAACTGTCGTACCCCATCAGAACCCGGAATATAATCTTGTTTTACTCCAATGTTTGTAAACAAAGTGAATTTAAATAAACACCATATAGCCTCAGACCATGGTTAAAACTATCATGTTGATATCATGGATGGTCAGTCCCTCCATCCATAGCTCTGTCTATAAATTTGAGTGGTTTCTCCCTCTCCAGCCCCATACCAAAACAGGGGCAGGGGAAAACACTTTGTTATCGTTTCGACTGCTGATTTCTGCTTTAAGGGACGATGAAAATGGACATTACATGTGACTTAAATAAAATCTGTGATTATTATGAGAAAGTTTACCGAAAGAGGGGATAAGGCTGGGTCTGGAAAACAAGTGCATCATTGCTGTGGCCCTGAAAACATGTGAAAACAAACAGTTAGTTGTAGTGTCAATGATTTTACATAAACCAGGGCTACTGTGATGATTTGGCTGAAGGCTATCGTCATACCTTCAAATTCTCATACGTTCCTACTAGGAGGACGTAGTCACAACTACCCCCAAACACAATGACGTCAGAGTCCTTTGCTTGGCTTGCTGTGTGCCACAACCTGCAGGGATGAAAGGCAATGAAATGGGGGATTTCATCAAAGTACAGAGAATGTGCACTCATTTTAATCATTGTACATTTTAGGCTAATTTCTCTTCACTCCTTGATCTGCACTTACAGACTTCAGATGAGATGGTAATGGAATGCGTTCTGATTGAACCTTTATTTTATCAGGGAGTCATACCAGTCATACCAGTTGAATCAGATTAGGAACTAGATTTAACATGATGCTAAACTGTCAGCTACTGTACTACCTTGGTTTGTTGTTGTTTGGATGGTCAAACTCCCTCCATGTCTTTGTGTCAACATCTAAAACCCATCTATCACCTACAGAAGCATAATAGATACAAGAAAGAAATAACTCCATGGAACAGAAGGTTTTCTAGGAGGTTCAAATGGTTGAGTTACAGCTGAGGAAGGATTTTGTCCAACTGGGACTAAATGGGTAAATGACTTACTCATTGGTTTGCAGTCTACATTCAGTCCACCAAATAGAAACAAAGTGTTATCAGATACAGCAGTGAGGCTGTGCCATGACCTTCCCCCTGGCACAGTGGATGTTGGCACTCTGGAGAAGACATTTGGAGAGAACAGTTAAGTCTTTAAAAAAAAAAAACACACCAAAGCTGTTATTATGATAAACACTTGACCGTTTTAAAGATGAGCATTTGAAAGAGTGAAATATAAATACCTACATTTCAGACCATGTCCATGATTCTAGATCTAGACAATGAATGTCACTTGGTGTGGTTTCCTAAAGGGAAGGGGAGAAGGAAGGGCTAACCACTGAACATTCCAAAACAGGTCAACACACTTGAGTCAAGTATTAAACTTGACTGTACTGTAAGCACTGTGATCCCATTAATATTAGCAATGTTTTAGGGGTTTCTGTGTCTCTGCATCAATGCAATACAATACGTGAGGAGGAGTTCAACTCAACAGAGTACTCACCAGTACTCTGCCCCCATAGACATACCCTTTATGACCAAGTGTTGCACCTGCATGGGCAGCTCTGGGGGCAGGAGCACGACCCTGTAGTCAGAAAGAGCTACTTACAGTACAGGTACAAAATGACAAACTGTTATTTGGCTGCAAATAACTAATTAGTGCATGTATAACCAGCACCATTGTGCTAGCTTAGCATATAGCGCTGCCTCACTGAACTTGTCTCTGACTGGGCTTGAACCAAAGTCCTCTACCTCTCCTCTGACTGGGCTTGAACCAGGTTCCTTTATCTCTCCTCTGACTGGACTTGAACCAGGTTCCTTTATCTCTCCTCTGACTGGGCTTGAACCAGGTTCCTTTATCTCTCCTCTGACTGGGCTTGAACCAGGTTCCTTTATCTCTCCTCTGACTGGGCTTGAACCAGGTTCCTTTACCTCTCCTCTGACTAGACTTGAACCAGGTTCCTTTATCTCTCCTCTGACTGGGCTTGAACCAGGGTCCTCTACCTCTCCTCTGACTGGGCTTGAATCAGGGTCCTCTACCTCTCCTCTGACTGGGCTTGAACCAGAGTCCTCTACCTCTCCTCTGACTGGGCTTGAATCAGGGTCCCCTACCTCTCCTCTGACTGGGCTTGAACCAGGTTCCTTTATCTCTCCTCTGACTGGACTTGAACCAGGGTCCTCTACCTCTCCACTGACTAGACTTGAACCAGGTTCCTTTATCTCTCCTCTGACTGGACTTGAACCAGGTTCCTTTATCTCTCCACTGACTAGACTTGAACCAGGTTCCTTTATCTCTCCTCTGACTAGACTTGAACCAGGTTCCTTTGTCTCTCCTCTGACTGGACTTGAACCAGGTTCCTTTATCTCTCCTCTGACTGGGCTTGAACCTGAGTCCTCTATGTCACCAACACATGTGACCACCAGCTTGACAATGTAGAAACGGATTGAGCTATACAACAGGTACTGATTGGATAGCTCCATCAGCAACGTTTCAAGCTAACTGTGGAGTAAGGTTACGGTACGTTCTTAACTCTGTTCCACATGGTGAAGTTATGTTGTGATGTAAACATACAGTGTGTGTCTGTCTTACAGAGCTCTGTGGTTCCATCCAGCTGGCTAGTGTTGTATCAAAAACGTGGACTTCATTGTTCCATCCCCAACCAACGTTCTGCTCCTACAGAACACACAATACAAAACATTGAAAATAGTGGTTGTAATTCATACGTTTGGACACAATCATAAACAAAAAGCAAAAATGTACCAATGATGCCGTGTCCACGATGAAGCTTTTGTCATCCATGATGTCATCAAGTGTCTTGTGACCATATCCACCAAAGTAGGTGACCCTACAGAATGGAAGATTCTCAAAGTAGGTGACCCTACAGAATGGAAGATTCTCAAAGTAGGTGACCCTACAGAATGGAACATTCTCAAAGTAGGTGACCCTACAGAATGGAAGATTCTCAAAGTAGGTGACCCTACAGAATGGAAGATTCTCAAAGTAGGTGACCCTACAAAATGGAACATTCTCAAAGTAGGTGACCCTACAGAATGGAAGATTCTCAAAGTAGGTGACCTTATTGAATGGAACATTCTCAAAGTAGGTGACCCTACAGAATGGAACATTCTCAAAGTAGGTGACCTTATTGAATGGAACATTCTCAAAGTAGGTGACCCTACAGAATGGAACATTCTCAAAGTAGGTGACCTTATGGAATGGAACATTCTCAAAGTAGGTGACCCTACAGAATGGAACATTCTCAAAGTAGGTGACCCTACAGAATGGAACATTCTCAAAGTAGGTGACCCTACAGAATGGAACATTCTCAAAGTAGGTGACCCTACAGAATGGAACATTCTCAAAGTAGGTGACCCTACAGAATGGAACATTCTCAAAGTAGGTGACCTTATGGAATGGAACATTCTCAAAGTAGGTGACCCTACAGAATGGAACATTCTCAAAGTAGGTGACCCTACAGAATGGAACATTCTCAAAGTAGGTGACCTTATGGAATGGAACATTCTCAAAGTAGGTGACCTTATGGAATGGAACATTCTCAAAGTAGGTGACCTTATGGAATGGAACATTCTCAAAGTAGGTGACCTTATTGAATGGAACATTCTCAAAGTAGGTGACCTTATGGAATGGAACATTCTCAAAGTAGGTGACCTTATGGAATGGAACATTCTCAAAGTAGGTGACCCTACAGAATGGAACATTCTCAAAGTAGGTGACCCTACAGAATGGAACATTCTCAAAGTAGGTGACCTTATGGAATGGAACATTCTCAAAGTAGGTGACCTTATTGAATGGAACATTCTCAAAGTAGGTGACCTTATGGAATGGAACATTCTCAAAGTAGGTGACCCTACAGAATGGAACATTCTCAAAGTAGGTGACCTTATGGAATGGAACATTCTCAAAGTAGGTGACCCTACAGAATGGAACATTCTCAAAGTAGGTGACCTTATGGAATGGAACATTCTCAAAGTAGGTGACCTTATTGAATGGAACATTCTTAATTGGGAAAAATTAAAAGATTCTCCCAAAGACAAAACAATAAACATGGGAAACCGCCCACACTTGTGTTTAAGATTTAGTTGGTCCAGGCAACTATTTGTACAACACCCCCAATAGTAGCCTTTAAAGGGATACTGCGAGATTCTGTCAATCAAGCTGTTTTATATATTATTATTCTATTTTTTTTTGTAGTCTGGTGCTACTGTACCTGTAGACTTCCAGTCATTGAACTAAGGCTAGCTAGCATTGGCTAATTGCTAATTGCCAGAATCTCACAGTATCCCCTTAGATGTGTCATTTGAACCCTGACTATCTTCCTGTTTGTAGCAATACTGCAATGGATGTTGCATTGTAATATTATATGTTACTGACCTGTTGTTGAAAACCCAGCAGCACAGTTTATCTCTGGGTGAAGGAGGAGAGCCACTCTCAGCTTTCACTTTCTTCCAACTGTAGTCCCCATCCAGGAGGTTGACGCGGTAAAGCTGCAAGCACACATCTTTTCGGAATGTAATACATGTGTCTCTGAAGCTAGAGTTTGAACCCATCTGAACTGTCTCATAACAAAGGAAGCTTTATTATGATTAATAAGCTTTTGGTGATTTTCTGAAAAATATTTGCACATCAGGGGCACTACAGTTTCTGCTGAGCTAGCTCACCTGATTGGTCTGTCCCATGTCATCATATCCCCCGAATATGTACATGTGGCCATTTAGAAAGCAGCTGCAGGTGCCTGACATGGGGGGCGGGATCTCTCCTGACATTTGACACATTTCCCTTCAGAAGATAAAATGAATAAACCAACTATAAATACACACAGCATACACATTTAAGTTACAGGCAACATCGCTAAGTCTTAATGCAAATTTGGCTTGTGGGTAGACTTCACATTCTGGGTTCAAACTGAAGATAAGACCAGTGCAGCACTATAGACTACTGTAGACCAGCACAATGAACCAGTCTTGAACTAAAGACCACTATAAACCCATATCGACCAGTCTTATAGACCACTATAAACCAGTCTGACACTATAGACCACTATAAACCAGTCTAATACTATAGACCACTATAAACCAGTCTAATACTATAGACCACTATAGACCAGTCTAATTCTATAGACCACTATAGACCAGTCTAATACTATAGACCAGTCTAATACTATAGACCACTATAGACCAGTCTAATACTATAGACCAGTCTAATACTATAGACCACTATAGACCAGTCTAATACTATAGACCAGTCTAATACTATAGACCACTATAGACCCAGTCTAATACTATAGACCAGTCTAATACTATAGACCAGTCTAGTCTAATACTATAGACACTATAGACCGTCTAATACTATAGACCAGTCTAATACTATAGACCACTATAGACCAGTCTAATACTATAGACCAGTCTAATACTATAGACCACTATAGACCAGTCTAATATTATAGACCAGTCTAATACTATAGACCACTATAGACCAGTCTAATACTATAGACCAGTCTAATACTATAGACCACTATAGACCAGTCTAATACTATAGACCAGTCTAATACTATAGACCACTATAGACCAGTCTAATATTATAGACCAGTCTAATACTATAGACCACTATAAACCAGTCTAATACTATAGACCACTATAGACCAGTCTAATACTATAGACCAGTCTAATACTATAGACCACTATAGACCAGTCTAATACTATAGACCACTATAGACCAGTCTAATACTATAGACCAGTCTAATACTATAGACCACTATAGACCAGTCTAATACTATAGACCACTATAAACCAGTCTAATACTATAGACCACTATAGACCAGTCTAATACTATAGACCACTATAGACCAGTCTAATACTATAGACCAGTCTAATACTATAGACCACTATAGACCAGTCTAATACTATAGACCAGTCTAATACTATAGACCACTATAGACCAGTCTAATACTATAGACCACTATAGACCAGTCTAATACTATAGACCACTATAGACCAGTCTAATACTATAAACCAGTCTAATACTATAGACCACTATAGACCAGTCTAATACTATAGACCAGTCTAATACTATAGACCACTATAAACCAGTCTAATACTATAGACCACTATAGACCAGTCTAATACTATAGACCACTATAGACCTGTCTAATACTATAGACCAGTCTAATACTATAGACCACTATAGACCAGTCTAATACTATAGACCAGTCTAATACTATAGACCACTATAGACCAGTCTAGGGTTAGGGTTCGTAGATAGTTAGTTGAAATGTGTGTAGAGCATCTACAGATGGAATATCCAGATACAGTGTTAAACCCAAACTACTTCTCCATTCATATTCTTTACAATGTGTTATATACAGCCCATATGCACAAACACTATGTTAGAATTCCATTGATATTCTTACCATACACCTCTTTCTAAGTCATACAACCAGATTTCCTCACTGGGTAGGAAAACTTCACTGCCAGCGGTTGACTGCAGAACAAAAAAAAGGTTCCTCCATTACTAGTGAAAAAACATTCATATAGTCTATCAGCAACATGTATGTTATATAGTATATGTGAATGCTAAACATCAATTTTAAACAACACCATCAATTAGGAATGCTTTCAAGATAGCTGCAGGAAGGGAATTTACAGATCATGTTTGAGGCTTACCATGTAGCCTCCCCAGACATGCAGAGTATTTCCCTTTACTACAGCTGTGTGACCACTTCGCTCGAGGGCAATAAGTTCCACACAGTGTTTCTCAACTGCAGAATCCATAGTTTCCAGAAAACTTCTTAGAAAGTGAAAACACAATGAAAATGAGAGAAAGAAATGTACAAAGATCTCCATGCCAGGACTTTTATCTTCTCTGCCAGGACTTTTATTTTCCCTGACCCAAATCTGTTTAAAACTTTTTATTTTTCATAGGACCAAGCTGCTCATTTTGACTACAGACTTTGGCAGTGAATAGAATGTGCAGGGGCTGGCTGTTTTTAAGTATCTGTTTCTGAGACGCTCCAACCTCTAGGAAAAAACAAGTTGTTTTTGCCCTGACAGCGTTTGTTGTAGCGGAGGGTCAAAGGGCATGTCATCTTGTCACCAGACCATTACTCCCTCTGGCTACGCCCCCTTACCTGAAAATACCACAACACTCACCGAATACCTCTCCTCTGCCTGTTCCACTCTCCTTATACCACTCCCTATGAGCAGTTTGTTTTGCCTGTGGTTAGCGGTGTGTGCTTGTTTATGCAACGGGCAGCTCGTCCCTTCACTTCACTCATATGGAATTCTGAGGGCAGAAACATATCATGTGTCATGTTTGAAATAGCCTGCTGGGATCAGCGTGGTCGTGCGATAGTTCACATTCTGTTACACTTCGCGTATCAAGTGATGTGAATCGAAACGTGAGCCAGCAGTCTGTATTATGATTGGAACCAAGTCTTTGATTGGATAGAAACAACCATCCATCCTCACAGAATCCATACATTGATTGATTGACATCTCTAAGGCTTGAGCCCTGTTAAATTTGACTTATTTTGTTCACCAAGTTTAGTCAGTCTTTTAAGGTAGTTCTGTTGGGCTGCTGTGTCTTAGCCCATACACAGTGGTGGATCCGGTGAGCTATATTGATCTATTGTTGTAAGTGTTGGGGAGAAAACGACTAAAGGTAAAATAGCATGAAACAGTGTAAAAGTATTCTACAGGGTTACTATAAATCAAGAGTATTATTACACTGTAAAACTTTTCCCTGTAAATGTGCAGGATTATACGGGCACCAGAGCTTTAATTTTGCTTTACAGTAGAGATGCTGTAATATATTTTACATCTCTGCTGTAAAGTAAAATGAACAGGATGAAGCTGGCAGCTCTAGTGCTGGTATAATGCTGCAAATTTACAGGGAAATTCTTCCTGAAATCTAAATGCAATAAAAACAATACATTTTGTACATAAAATACATTTATTCAAATTGGCAACACAATTAACAACAAAATTATCAACAGAAATTTGATTGGATTTGATTTGACAATAGAAGTAAAAACAATTAACACATATGTAACCAAATAATAGCATCATTACAACACTAATGTAAAAACTATATTGTGTGTGTGGGGTATGTGGGTGAGAGAAGGAGATGGAGTTCAAATTGGGATTGGGTACAATCCTAAAGCTATGACCAGGGGCAACTCTATTCAGAGTAAGGTGGTTCAGAGGCTGTGAAACACACAATGGGACAGGAGAGCATCCAGGAGGAAGAATTCAGCGCACCATCAGGTGTTCTTCACTCAGTGAGCTCTTTGAAGAATGGGGCAATGTAGAGGTTGAGAACAGCTGGCTTCCTCTGGGCCACTATGTCATGCACTTTCTCTCATCTTCAGGGTCATCATCTTGGGTTGATTTCAACCAGGAATCTGTACAGCCATTTATCCAATATAGTTGATGAAATATGAAATCTATTGAGGCATTGATCAAATACAAATTAGACTGTTGGGTGATTCTCATGAAATCAGTTGTAAACATATCTATAGCAAATTGAGTTACAAAACCATGACGCATCTGCAAAAATGCACTCTTTCTAGGGACTAAGATGTCTTGTTTTTTGGCAAAGTGTCTTATTTTAAATACATTTTGCATTTTCGCCTGCATTTTGTACATTTTCACCCCAAATTCTCATTACCGAAACGGTTCCGGATTTTATAAAATTTTCCTAACTGATTTAAAATGTTGCTTTAATTTGTCCATAAATCATAAAAAAATGGTATACTAGTTCAAGTTTACATTAAACTATAATATTTATTACATACAAACACTGTGTCTGTGGACATTATCGTGACAATTCTTCAAGTTCCTGCAAGAACTTCAATCAGTTTAAAAAAAAATTATATATATATATATATATATGCATCATCTAGAGGAAGTTAATTTATTTGCTTCTATGCTAGAGGAAGTTAATTTATTTGCTTCTATGCCTTCAGAATGAGGTTCTTATTCTCATTCATCGCCTTTGCCCCACTTGGCCTTCGCATTACTGAAATGGATAAAAAGATCAAATTGGGAAAAAATCTGATTTAATTTTATACTAATTGTATAATTAAATGTTAATAATATTTTTTGTCAGTGTTATGTTTAACTCGGGCATTTTCATTAGGGGAGCAATGTTTACAAATATTACATTGATTTGTTTATAACTTCTTTGGACTGTTGCGTTAATGAGAATTTTTGTGGAAATTGTGGTAAAATGCATAGTATCTAATCAAAAACCATAATAACTATTCTGAAATAGATAGGTACATATCCTAATCTCAGTGATCCAAGAGGACATTTTGTGAAAGATTACCTTATTTATTATTATTATTATGGCTCTCGACCTTCGTACGGGAGTTGCAGCGATCGGACAAGACCGTAACTAACAATTGGGGAGAAAAAGGGGTAAAAAAAAACGTCAACAGTGAAGAGGCAACTCCGGGATGCTGGCCTTCTAGGTAGAGTTCCTCTGTCCAGTGTCTGTGTTCTTTTGCCCATCTTAATCTTTTATTTTTAATGGCCAGTCTGAGATATGGCTTTTTCTTTGCAACTCTGCCTAGAAGGCCAGCATCCCGGAGTCGCCTCTTCACTGTTAACGTTGAGACTGGTGTTTTGCAGGTACTATTTAATGAAGCTGCCAGTTGAGGACTTGTGAGGCATCTGTTTCTCAAACTAGATACTCTAATTTACTTGTCTTCTTGCTCATTTGTGCACCGGGGCCTCCCTCTCCTCTTTCTATGCTGGTTAGAGCCAGTTTGCGCTGTTCTGTGAAGGGAGTAGTACACAGCGTTGTACGAGATCTTCAGTTTCTTGGCAATTTTTCACATGGAATAGCCTTCCTTTCTCAGAACAAGAATAGACTGACGAGTTTCAGAAGAAAGTTCTTTGTTTCTGGTCATTTTGAGCATGTAATCGAACCCACTAATGCTGATGCTCCAGATAGTCAACTAGTCTAAAGAAGGCTAGTTGTATTGCTTCTTTAATCAGAACAACAGTTTTCAGCTGTGCTAGCATAATTGCAAAAGGGTTTTCTAATGATCAATTAGCCTTTTAAAATGATAAACATGGATTAACTAACACAATGTGCCATTGGAACACAGGAGTGATGGTTGCTGATAATGGGCCTCTCTACGCCTATGTGGATATTCCATAAAAAATCTGCTGTTTCCAGCTATAATAGTCATTTACAACATTAACAATGTCTACACTATATTTCTGATAAATTTGATGATATTTCAGTGTACAAAAGAATGTGCTTTTATTTAAAAAACAAGGACATTTATAAGTGACCCCAAAGTTTTGAATGGTAGTGTATATATCACAAAATTGGGGAGAAAAAGGGGTAAAGAAAAAATTATATATATAGCCAAAAAACTATATATATTTAATTTTTTCTTTACCCCCTTTTCTCCCCAATTTCGTGATATGCTTACAGTCTTGTCCGATCGCTGCAACTCCTGTACGAAGGTCGAGAGCCATGCATCCCCCGAAACACGACCCCGCCAAGCCACACTGCTTATTGACACACTGCTTGCTTAACCCGAAAGCCAGCCGCACCAATGTGTCGGAGGAAACACTGTACAACTGGCGACCGTGTCACACAGGAGTCGCTAGAGTGTGATGGGACAAGGACATCCCGAACGGCCAAATCCTCCCCTAACCCGGAAGACGCTGGGCCAATTGTACATTGCCTCATGGATCACCCGGTCGTGGCCGGCTGCATCACAGCCCGGCATCGAACCCGTGTCTGTAGTGACGCCTCAAGCACTGCAGTGCCTTAGACCGCTGCTCCATTGGGAGGCCGAAAGATGATTTTTGTTGTCAAATGTCAGTTTTGTGAGAATGACACAGCTAGATACATCTACTTTAAACCCTAGCTAACTATTAAAAACATTGCTACAATCTAAACACAATACCACAGATTATTTTACCAGACTCACAACATTTTGTTTTCTCTCATGGCCACCAAATGTTTGCATACTACTGGTACAGTGAACAGGTTTAGCTAATACTGTAACATTATGGAACAATGGTGTAAACAATGGTGAGCAGGGAAAAGCTATATGGACACTTCTGGCATGAAAAACAATGACATATGTTGCGCAGCTGAGAGCAGAGTAAACCGAATCACAGAGGGTTGTGACAGCTAAGGACACTGTGTCCTGGTGTTGTTGTCGTTCATGCTCTTCCCGTTGAGTAGACTGTAACACGGTGACATCTAGATGTCTACCAATAAGTTATTTATTGTGTAGGTTGCGATCCTACTTGAAATTTAAAATGCATCCTGTCAATATGATTTTTTTTTCTCACCGGTAATATAGGCCATATCTTTTGAACTTAACAAGCCATGTTCTCTGTAGTTATGGTGAAAACATAACAGTCACAAATCTGAGCTCAGTTATTATATCAGTGATTTTTTTTCTAGGTCACACAGCATGATATTTATGAACAATTTAGAGCAGACTGAAATGGCTTGTGTCAACTTGAGCTAGCTAACTTGCTAGCTAGCAAATGTTAGCCAGCTAGCTAGCTAGCTAGGGTAGCTAAGAAAACATGCACTAATTCAATGTTGGCTAGCAATAAAGATACTTAAAAAAAGTAAAGGTACCTACCCAGCAGGTGCTGAAAATATTATTCCACTTCACTGTCATTTCAAGAAGATATTTACTAAAATAGTCTGAGCTTCGTGTGTCTCACCCTACAGCATGAGGTTTACGCCTGAAACAAAAATTGTAATCTACAGTAGGCAAAAGCTATTATTGCAAAGAAATTCAGTATGTTAGAGTAATATGACAGGACAATTCCAATTACAGTTAATAACAGTATTTTCTTTTTAGCATTTTACCTATAATGCAGTACATTCTACAGCATTAATGTTGTAAACATATTTATGGTATTTCGCTGTGCTTTACAGTGTTTTACGGTTGAAATTACAGAAAAATCTTAGTGTACAGCTAGAGAGCATTCAGCAATACAACAACAACTATTTATATCAGCTATACAGTTCAAGAAGTAAACAAATGTGGATCCTTTTTCTTTATGCACCATTGAGATCCACCTAAAATAGGAACTATAAATATGAATCACTGGAGGTTAGTGGCACCTTAATTGGGGAGGACGGGCTCGTGGTAATGGCTGGTGCAGAATTAGTGGAATGGTATCAATGTGTTTGATGCCATTCCATGTATTCCATTTCAGACATTATTATGAGCCGTCCTCCCCTCAGCAGCCTCCACTGATATGAATGGTTGGTGTGATGACAACATCATTATCAACTTCCTCAGCAAGACCACTCTTGATATTCAACTACTACTACTACTATAAGGTTAACTACTGTGCTACTACTACTACTACTAAACACTACTAATACCACTACTACTACTACTACTACTACTACTTTTACAGTCACTACTTGATTTGAAAACCTTCAGAACTGTTTCTGAAGCAGTTACTAAGTCGCTTTATGAGCCCAGTTGTTGATAGATGCTTTCACATAGAATGGGATGCAAGTTCATTCAGGGGATATGAGAAAAGAACATTAAGAAAGTGACCTTTAATCCCTGATTGACTGATTGAATTAGTAGTGTTTAGTAGTAGTAGTAGTAGTAGTAGCTGTAGTACAGCAGTTAACCTTATAGTAGTAGTAGTAGTTGAATATCAAGAGTGGTCTTGCTGAGGAAGTTGATTGATTAATCAAATGAGTGATTGACCTATCCCGCCCTGTCCTCTCCCCAGGTGCGCAAGCAAGCTATTAGCCATGTGATTCACGACGTCTACTGTTACTGTCCCACTAAAGGCTACTGTCCCACTAAAAGCTACTGTCCCACTAAAGGCTACTGTCCCAGTAAAAGCTACTGTCCCACTAAAGGCTACTGTCCCAGTACTATGTACAATACGATACAGTCAATATGGCGGTAGAAATTAGCAAACCCCAGGAAACATTGCAGCTGCAATCTGGATGTGGTTTGAGGCCAATCACCTTGTCAGAATCCATCTGAATATTTCCTGCAGAGATTACGTATACCAGGAAGGAGATTGTGGAGCGATGGAATTCACGTCTCTGCTTTCACAAAAAGTTGGTTCTCCAAAAGACGCTGGAGGTCCTGTCGGACGTAGAGGACGTGCTCTTGAGCTGAACGGGGAAAAGAACGTCTTCGAGGTAGACAAACATGAACCGGTTCAACATGTCACGGAGCACATTTTTGACCAGGGCTTAGAACACTGTGGGAGCATTGGTCAGTCTGCCAAGGTACACGTTAAAGGCTGTCTTCCATTCGTTTCCTTCCCGTATCTGAACCAGATGGTAGGCGCTCCGAAGATCCAACTTTGAGAAGATGGTCGCCCCCTGGAGAGGCTCTAAAGCGGAAGAGATGAGTGGTAGTGGGTAGCGGTTTTTAACTTTACCATCATTAAGGCTCCGGTAGTCAATACACGGGCGCAGGGTTTTGTCAATTTTCTCCACAATGAAGAACCCTGCACCGGGGGGGGGGGGAAGCAGATGGACAAATACTCCCTGCAGCAAGGGAGTCCTCAATGTACCCTTCCATCATCTTGGTCTCCGGACCCAACAGGGAATAAAGCAGCCCTCGAGGTGGTGCTGTGCCCGTGAGAAGATTGATAGCGCAGTCGTAGGGTTGATGTGGAGGAAGAGATGTGGTGCGGGCCTTGTTGAAAACTTCCCGGAGGTCCTGGTACTCCGCAGGGACGGTAGAGAGATCCGGTGCAGGCTGCGCCGACTTCAGATATTGCGCATAGCAGAGTGGGCTCCAACCCATGATAGAACCAGTAGCCCAGTTGATCAGGGGATTGTACCTCTGGAGCCATGAAAGCCCTAACACCATGGGCACATGAGGAGATTCGATGAGCAGGAACTGCATAGACTCACTGTGATTACCTGACACTCGCAGGTTGATAGGAACCTTAATGTGGGTGACTCTGCCAACAGAGCGCCCATCCAGCGCTCTGATGTCCATGGGAATGAAGAGGGGTTGTGTGGAGATTTCCAGCTCCAATACCAGGGTAGCGTCCATTAAGGTCTCGTCGGTCCCAGAGTCAATGATCACCCGGAGAGATTTGGACCAGTCACCCCACAGCAAGATGGCATGGAGAGGGGTGCGAGTAACGGGAGATTAGAAACTCCCCGTACGGCTCACTTGCGTACTCGTACCTACTGATGAGCATGGTCTTTTAAGTAGATTGGTAATGTCCTGTTGTTTCACAATACAGACAGCTCTTGGTGCTCAGTCTGCGTAAGCGTTCAGAAAGGAGACAATCTAGCCATGCCCAGTTGCATGGAGTCCGGAGGAGGCGGGTCGATAGCCCTCAGTGATTCCAGAGGGAACTTGGGTGACATCAGATTCTCCCTGTAATGTAGACACCAGGGACTTCCGGGATTCCTCGGGAAGCGAGGTGGGAACCGTGGACGAGCGAGTGTGACCGGGAACAGACCTCCTCTCCCTCCTATATTCCCATAGACGCCCAGCGATCCGTATGGTCAAGGCTATGGGAGAGTCAAGGTCCATGGGAAGCTCCCGGACTGCGAGCTCATCTTTAACCACCTCCGATAATCCATGAAGGAACGTGTCTAACAGGGATTCCGAGTTCCAGGAACTCTCGGCGGCCAAAGTGTGAAAATCTACTGTGTAGTCTGCTACACTACGGGAGTCTTGACGCAGTTGAAATAGCTTCCGAGCATCCTCTCTCCAGGACAACGGAGAATCAAACACCTTTCTAACCTCCGCCACAAACTCCTCCAGACTGAGGCAAACGGTGGATTGTTGCTCTGACACCGCCGTAGCTCAGGCGAGAGCCCTCCCGGACATCAGCATTATCAGGTACGTTATCAGCGTTATCAGGTACGCTATCAGTACGCTATCAGCGTTATCAGGTACGCTATCAGCATTATCAGGTACGCTATCAGCGTTATCAGGTACGCTATAAGGGAGCACTGGGAGAGAAACACCCGGCAGGTTCCTGGATCTCCAGCATAGGGCGCCGGAGGAGATAAGCGGGGTTCTCGGGAAGCCGGGGTAGGCTGGGGAGAAGTGTTGCTGGTAGCGGGATTACTGAGATTCTGACAGGTTACTGCTGTGGCCTAGTAGATCATCTGCAGAATTGCTCCAGCAATGCAGTGAAGCATTGCTTCCGTGGCGTTCCACCCAGGTCTGGAGTCCTTCCATAAAGTTTTGAATTAGCTCCTTGTGTCTTCCTATGGCGGAGACAGCGTTGTGGAGCTGGTCCGAGTCTGCTGTGCAGTCATGGCCAGTTCTTTCTATCACGACTCAGGATAAGACCCAGATGCAGACACAGGAGGCGGAGAGTTCAAAGCTTAGATATTTGTTTTAACACAAGGGGTCGGCAAAGGGCAAGTTGTGGGCAGGCAGAGGTTTGAAATCCAGGTTAGAGACAGGCAGGTACAGGAAGGCAGGCAGGCTCAGGGTCAGGACAAGCAGAAAGGTTTGAACCGGGCATACTAGAAACAAAAACTTCAGAACAGGATAATGGGAAACGCGCTGGTATGACCTGACGACAAGACGAACTGGCAACAGACAAACGGAAAATGCAGGTATAACTAAACAGGAGATAATGGAGAAAAATGGCAGAGACCTGGTGGGGGGGTCGACAAGCACAAGACAGATGAAACAGATCAGGGTGTGACAACTACTACTACGACGCTAACCTCAAATTTTCAACACTAGCTTCTAAAAATGTAAACTTCTAAACTTCTTCCACTACCATAAAAATACTTTTGGTCAACCTGCATGTTTTAAAGTAGTTTTGTTTTTACGGGTTTAGCGCTACAAATGTCAGCAGAAGGCAAAGGTTAATAAAAAAGTATGTCAGATTTGAGTAGTTGTTCTTTCAGCAAGCACACCTAATAAAGAAGATATAAATGAAAGATTGAGAGTGTGACTGCTAAATCAAGTCACAGTAATAAATAAATAAGTCATAGACCAGAATGTGACTGCTGAAGCAGGTCACACTAATGAACTGATGTAGTTGTAGTAAAGTAATCAACCATATGTTACGTTTCATGCCTTCATGTATGTGTGCGTGTTCATGTGTGTGTCTGTGCGTATGTACATATGTGTGTGTGTCTGTGTGTGTGTGTGTGTGTGTCTGTGCGTATGTACATGTGTGTGTGTGTGTGTGTGTGTGTGTGTGTGTGTGTGTGTGTGTGTGTGTGTGTGTGTGTGTCATATCCCTCTCCCACACAGAAAGGAGCCCGTAGGTCCCGTCTAGAGCCCTGTCTAAAAGTCACAGTAACACCCTGTCACACCAAATGTTAGCATTTCACAGAACTGATAGTTAGACGACGGCGTAAAGACCACAGATATGTCACTTTCAATTTGAATATGAGATGTCAAACAACCCACTCTCTCACCGCCCGCCATGCAGTGACTGCCTTCCCCTCCTCCTACTCCTCCTCCTCCTTCTCCACTTTGTCTCCCTCCTCTTCCTCCCCCTCCTCCCCATGCTCTTCCCCCTCCCGCTCCTCCTCCTCCCCCTTCTCCACTTCGTCCTCTTCCCCCTCCTCATCCCCTCCTCCTCCTCATCCCCCTCCTCCTCCTTCTTTTCTCGTTCTTCTCTTCCGATCGGCAGACTGCCAAAGGCAGCATAGGAGGAGAGAGAAGAGAGAACACACTGCCTAACCAGATCACCCCACTGCCTGCCCCATATCCCCCCACTGCCTAACCAGAGCCCCCCCTGCCTGCCTAACCAGATCACCCCACTGCCTGCCTAACCAGATCACCCCACTGCCTGCCTAACCAGATCACCCCACTGCCTGCCTAACCAGATCCCCCCCTGCCTGCCTAACCAGATCCCCCCCTGCCTGCCTAACCAGATCACCCCACTGCCTGCCTAACCAGATCACCCCACTGCCTTCCCCAGATCCCCTCACTGCCTGCCCCAGATCCCCTCACAGCCTTCCCCAGATCCCCCCACTGCCTGCCCCAGATCCCCTCACTGCCTGCCCCAGATCCCCTCACTGCCTGCCCCAGATCCCCCCACTGCCTGACCCAGATCCCCCCACTGCCTGCCCCAGATCCCTCCACGGCCTGCCCCAGATCCCCCCACTACCTGCCCCAGATCCCCCCACTACCTGCCCCAGATCCCCCCACTGCCTGCCCCAGATCCCCCCACTACCTGCCCCAGATCCCCCCACTACCTGCCCCAGATCCCCCCACTGCCTGCCCCAGATCCCCCCACTACCTGCCCCAGATCCCCCCACTACCTGCCCCAGATCCCCCCCACTACCTGCCCCAGATCCCCCCCACTACCTGCCCCATTGCAGCACCGATGCACCGCACCACCGCACCCTCTCTCTGACACACATTGCCGCCCGCACTCAGGCGCACACACACTGCCTCCTTTATTTATTTGTTCCTCCTTGGTTGTTTAGACCCCATTAGGGAGCTAATTGTGATGAGGCTGAGGACGGGGGTATTGTAGTAAAGTACAGTTAGTTCATGGCTAATTGCCCCAACAGCTGCTGGTGGTTATGAAAACGAGCAAGAAAAAAGGGATGGGAGGAGATCCAGGAGGCACAGAGGAGAGGAGAGAAGGGGTCTCTTCTCCAGCGCTGGTCCCAGCTCTGGTGCACTCTAGGCTGGGCGTCACATGAGCCGATAGTGGGGCACCACTAGGGTCCCTCTGGAGCTCGACGCAGAACAGAACAGAACAGGCATCAGGATAAATCACCATACTCTCTGAGGAGCCTGCTGTTTTATATTTTCTGTGTGTGTGTGCATGCATTTATGTGTGTGTGCATGTGTGTGTGACAGTATCTCTCCATGTTTTTATATCTGGCAACCTCCCCACCCCACCCCTTCTCCATATTCCCATATGAGCCAACAGACCCCCCTTTGGGCTAGCAGTGCTTCATGTGTGACAGTTAGCATGTGGCGGAACCCTCTGATGTGGAAGGAAGTGAAAGGTGGGTTTCGTGCCAGCTCCACCACAGAGCAGAGCAGAGCAGAGGAGGGATTTCACAGAGGCTGCTGCCAATAGCCTGGTGCTCTGGATGAAAGCCTTGGCGATAAGTCCTGATCCTGTAACCATGCAGGTGAAGGGTGGAGGTATGTGGATAGGGTCCAATGTGTTTCAGCCTATAAGATTGTCCCTTTAGCAACTCTGCAGGGTCCAGAGTCTCTACTCTCCTCCTGTTCTCTCTGTTCCACTTCCCTATTAGCTTTAGGCACTTTATCAATTTGTAACTAGCTAGGTAGAACAACCACATATCACAGGCATAGTCAGTACACTTCTCCTCAGTAAAGTAGCTATCAGCGAGGAGGGGTGCTTTGTGGTTATTTAAGAGAGTCTTCGAAGAAAGTAGTGTTTCAGATGTTTTCTGAAGATGGGCAGGGACTCTGCTGTCCTATCTTCAGGGGTTAGCTTGTTCCACCGTTGGGGTGCCAGAACTATCACACCTCAGGATAAGACCAAGATGCAAACACAGGAGGCGGATAGTTCGAATCTCAGATATTTATTATAACACAGGGGGCAGGCAAATGGCAGGTCAAGAGCAGGCAGAGGTTCGTAATCCAGATGAGAGTTAGGCAGGTACCAGACGGCTGGCAGGCTCAGGGTCAGGACAGGCAGAAAGGTTTGAACCGGGAAGAGTCGAAACAAAAACTTGAGAACAGAAAACTGGGTAACACGTTGGTACGACCTGACAAGACAAGACGAACTGGACACAGACAAACAGAAAACGCATGTATAAATACACAGGAGATAATGGGGGAAAAATGGGCGACACCTGGTGGGGGGTGGAGACAAGCACAAGACAGGTGAACTGGGCTGAGCGGGTTCTGACATCACGTTAGGGGTAGGAGGGCCAAGAGTCCAGAGGTGGCAGGACTTGGGTTTGGTGTAGGTTTTGAGCATACCCTGAAGGTAGAGAGGGGCAGATCCTCTTGCTGCTCTGTAGGTAAGCACCAGGGTCTTGTAGTGGATGTCAGGTTCGACTGGAAGCCATTGGAGTGGAGGAGAGGAGAGGAGGAGCAGGGTGACATGGGAGAACATGGGAAGGTTGAACACCAGACGGGCTGCAGCGTTTTTGGATAAGTTGCAGATGTTTGCTGTCACGAGCGGGGAGCCCAGCCAACAGCGAGTTTAAGTAGTCCAGACGGAAGATGACAAGTGCCCGGATTAGGACCTGTGCTGCTTCCTGTGTGAGGTAGGGTCGTACTATGCAGATGTTGTACAGCATGAACCTGCAGGAGCATGGTAGTAGGTACACCATAGTTATAGCTCTAGCTTAACATGGTAGCAGCTATATCAAAGCTCTAGCCTAGCATGGTAGTAGCTACACCATAGTTATAGCTCTAGCTTAACATGGTAGTAGCTACACCATAGCTCTAGCCTAGCATGGTAGTAGCTACACCATAGCTCTATTCTAGCATGGTAGTAGCTACACCATAGCTCTAGCCTAGCATGGTAGTAGCTACACCATAGTTCTAGCCTAACATGGTAGTAGCTAGACCATAGTTATATTCTAGCATGGTAGTAGCTACACCATAGTTATATTCTAGCATGGTAGTAGCTACACCATAGCTCTAGCCTAGCATGGTAGTAGCTACACCATAGCTCTAGCCTAGCATGGTAGTAGCTCGACCATAGTTATATTCTAGCATGGTAGTAGCTACACCATAGTTATATTCTAGCATGGTAATAGCTACACCATAGCTCTAGCCTAGCATGGTAGTAGCTACACCATAGCTCTAGCCTAGCATGGTAGTAGCTACACCATAGCTCTAGCCTAGCATGGTAGTAGCTACACCATAGCTCTAGCCTAGCATGGTAGTAGCTACACCATAGCTCTAGCCTAGCATTGGTAGTAGCTACACCATAGTTATATTCTAGCATGGTAGTAGCTACACCATAGTTCTAGCCTAGCATGGTAGTAGCTACACCATAACTCTAGCCTAGCATGGTAATAGCTACACCATAGCTCTAGCCTAGCATTGGTAGTAGCTACACCATAGCTCTAGCCTAGCATGGTAATAGCTACACCATAGCTCTAGCCTAGCATGGTAATAGCTACACCATAGCTCTAGCCTAGCATGGTAGTAGCTACACCATAGTTCTAGCCTAGCATGGTAATAGCTACACCATAGCTCTAGCCTAGCATGGTAGTAGCTACACCATAGCTCTAGCCTAGCATGGTAGTAGCTACACCATAGTTCTAGCCTAGCATGGTAATAGCTACACCATAGCTCTAGCCTAGCATGGTAATAGCTATACCATAGTTCTAGCCTACGTCCGCCTGACTTGACTGCTCATTTATTCTGTTCATACTAGCCACGCTGATGATGAATGTCCCACAGACTGCACATCTGTTAAAATATTCATCAATCGGGGCGCGCCAATTTAGGAAGGAGGAAAACCAATAAAATGGTCTGTGGCAACGGTCATGGTATATTTATATGAATATTTAGGCCGTGGGTGGCACATTGAGATTAATCTGTGCCTTAGTCACTTTTTAACCAATTGCATTTGTTATTTTTTCTTAATATTGAGCAGGGAGAAGGAGAGTAGAGGGGAAGGAGAGAATGACGGGGGAGAGAGGCGGAGGAAAGTGTGAGACAATATGGGAAGGTCTTTGATGTGGAAATGGACTCAGGATTTACACTAATGGTGTTTTAGTATTCAAAAAAGTTATGTCGGTCCGGCTGCAAGAAAACCGTAATTTCATATGTATAATACTTGTTGATTACCAGAAAGCTGCAGAACTGTCTGGATTTGTAATTTTATATTGTTGTTCATTAACTACTTAATGCTACTAAAATGCTGCTATTTCCTTTGTGCTTTTGCAAAAATCTAACTTTCAGTATCATGAAATCAGACCTATTTTTTCCTTGTCTTGAACACAGATGGTTACCAGAAGCACTTGATTAATCAATGTTCCTTACAGTTCATAACAGTGCATTTCTGTACTGTATTTTCTCTCTCCATCTCTCTCTCTCTCTCTCTCTCTCTCCCTTCCCCCTATCTCCATCTCTCTCTCTCTCTCTCTCTCTCCCTTCCCCCTATCTCCATCTCTCTCTCCATCTCTCTCTCCCTTCCCCCTATCTCCATCTCTCTCTCTCTCTCTCTCTCCCTTCCTCCTATCTCAATCTCTCTCCCTCTCTCAATATCCATTCATTTCCATTGAAAGGGCTTCGTTGGCATAGGGAACATATGTTTATATTGCCAAAGCAAGTGAAATAGACAATAAACAATTGTAAATGAACAGTAAACATTACACTCACAAACGTTTTAAAATAATATAAACAAATGGTATATTATTGGCTATGTACAGTGTTGTAACAATGTGCAAATAGTTGAAGTATGAAAGGAAAAATAAATAAACAGAAAAATATAGGTTATATTTACAATGGTGTTTTTCTGTCTCTCTCTTCTCTTTGTAGCTCTATTCCATTCAAGTGGGCTGTGTGTGTGTGGGGGGGGGATAGGGAGGGGGGGGGGGGGGGTAGGGTGGTGGCGGTGGCTGGGGGGGGCTCGTCCCAGTTGCTGTTCACCCAGCAGAGTCACCCTCTCCTGGGGCAGGCATGACAGGAAGTGGGCCAGATGGCACGGGCCAGGTCTGGAGCATGTGACCTACTCTCTGGAGAATGTGAAGAAACTAAAGGTTAGGGAAGATGGGAAAAGGAGTCAGGGTGAAGGAAAAGAGAAGATTCATGCAGAAAGTAGAGAAAGAAGAGGGAGAGGTGAGGATGGGATGGGAGGAGGGAAGGGCATAGGGGGCGAATAGAGGTGCCTTTAATATTTCTTCTTCTCTTAGGCCCTGTTTGAATACTTTAATGTCTCAACAAAGGGAGGAAAGAAGGTTGCATTTAAAAGGTATTTCAACAGGGCCCTGGTTTTGGACGATTTCTGTTTTGAAAGAGTGAGTATTATAGAGCTCAACACTTTCCTCTTGTATGATCCGTCTGTAACTCTGTAACACTTCTTATGTAGTTCTGTCCACAGCCATGAACCAAATCTCATTTAATAAAGTCAGAGAGACAGAAAAACCCTGTGGCTGCTATACCTCAGACACCGAGGAAACCAGGCAGTCTCAGGTGGCTTAGAAAACACACATCCCTGTTTTACCAAGCAGGAAGCTAGCAGGAAGTTAGAGTATTTGTAGTGTACAGTCAGTTCTCTTTTAGACGCCAGAGATCTAGTAACTGTGGTAATGTTGAATGGATGTTTGTCATCATTAGAGGATTTTCTCTCCATCATAACATCTCTCTAGTCGCTCATCGTATTGTAGAACTACAACTTCCTTTTGTATTTCATACATAACTCTCCTTCCCTCTCTCTTTCGCTTCCATCCTGCCTCTTGCTCCCTGCTCCAATTGGCTTTGATCTAAAATTGGCCGGGGTAAGAAGTCTGTCTTTTACAGTCACATTTTCATATGGGGGGCTTTGAACATATTGGAAGGGGGTTCATTTTACACTTTGACTTCCCTGGGACACCGGGAGGGTTGAGCATATGGCAAACACCCTCGTCACTCCCCGCAGCAGCACCCGCCACACCGCCCGCCGGAGTCTCCAGCGACAACAGGAGGGACCATATTCCAATTTCTGTTTCCTGTCAGCGGAGAATCCCAGGGCGCTACCCTCTCTCTCCGATCCTCCTCCCTGATCAGTCTCCCCCATCCCTCCCACACACACACACACACACACACACACACACACACACACACACACACACACACACACACACACACACACACACACACACACACACACACACACACACACACACACACACACACACACACACACACCAGGAGCAAAGAAGCTTCTCTGTATCATTGTTTGTTATTGTAGAAGTAAGAGTAAAATAACTATGTGTTTCCCTCACACTTTACTGTATAAATGATGGTAGATTTGACAGTCAGAAAGTCAGTGTTTGCAGGGTAACAGTCATTCAGTGAAATGTAGAGGCTGATTCATTAAGCCAGTCTTGGTAAGACACGTCTGATTTATTAAGCCAGTCTTAGTAAGACAAGTCTAATCCATTAAGCCAGTCTTAGTAAGACAAGTCTGAGTCATTAAGCCAGTCTTAGTAAGACAAGTCTGATTAATTAAGCCAGTCTTAGTAAGACAAGTCTGATTCATTAAGCCAGTCTTAGTAAGACAAGTCTGAGTCATTAAGCCAGTCTTAGTTAGACCATATAAGATATAGAATTTATTGTATCCTAATTGTACAGAATATTAATTTTACATAAATGTTTTGGTGTGGTTTAGAATGTAAATTCATTTTGATTTGGCAACGTTACTAAAGCCCATATCCAATCAAAACTCAGATAAGTACACAATATAATTTACATTAGCAGTAGAGCGTGATTTAATTTACAGTGCAGATATTTTGCCGACACTATAAACATTGCTTTGTTCTGTGCAGTAATCTCTGCATGCAGTATAGATGGCGTCTGCGTGTGTGGACATTGAACTATTCTTGAGGGTCCAGAAGTCCCCACAAGAATATTAAACAAACAAACATTTGACCAACGGGGGAAATGTTGTTACTCCCCATGAGGTCATATGCTATTTCTAGGGAGTTTAGGGTTAAGGTTAGAATTAGTGTTAAGGGTTAGGGTTAGGAGCTAGGGTTAGTTTTAGGGTTAGGGTTAGGAGCTAGGGTTAATTTAGGGTTAGGGTTAGGAGCTAGGGTTAGTTTAGGGTTAGGGTTAGGAGCTAGGGTTAATTTGGGGTTAGGGTTAGGAGCTAGGGTTAGTTTAGGGTTAGGGTTAGGAGCTAGGGTTAGTTAAGGGTTAGGGTTAGGAGCTAGGGTTAGTTTAGGGTTACGGTTAGGGTTAGGGTTAGGGGCTAGGGTGAGGTTAAGGGTTAGGGTTAGGAGCTAGGGTTAGTTTAGGGTTAGGGTTAGGAGCTAGGGTTAGTTTAGGGTTAGGGTTAGGAGCTAGGGTTAGTTTAGGGTTAGGGTTAGGAGCTAGGGTTAGTTTAGGGTTAGGGTTAGGAGCTAGGGTTAGTTAAGGGTTAGGGTTAGGAGCTAGGGTTAGTTTAGGGTTAGGAGCTAGGGTTAGTTTAGGGTTAGGATTAGGAGCTAGTAGCTAGGGTTAGTTTAAGGGTTAGGACCTAGGGTTATGGTTAAGGTTAGGTTTTTGGGTTAATTAAGGTTAGTGTTAAGGTTAGGGTTAGCGTAAGAATAAGAGTAAGGGTTAGGGGTAGGGGTTAGGGAAAATAGAATTTTAAATAGACTGAATTGTGTGTCCCCACAAGGTTAGCAGTACAAGACTGTGTGTGTGTGTGTGTGTGTGTGTGTGAGTGTGTGGGGATCCATGTTTTACATGTTTACATGGATGGTCTCCTGTGATACATTACATTACCACCATCGTACTGACATACGCTACATTACCACCACCGTACTGACATACGCTACATTACCACCACCGTACTGACATACGCTACATTACCACCATCGTACTGACATACGCTACATTACCACCACCGTACTGACATACGCTACATTACCACCACCGTACTGACATATACGCTACATTACCACCACCGTACTGACATACGCTACATTACCACCATCGTACTGACATACGCTACATTACTACCACCGTACTGACATACGCTACATTACCACCACCGTACTGACATACGCTACATTACCACCACCGTACTGACATACGCTACATTACCACCACCGTACTGACATACGCTACATTACCACCACCGTACTGATATACGCTACATTACCACCATCGTACTGACATACGCTACATTACCACCACTGTACTGACATACGCTACATTACCACCACCGTACTGACATATACGCTACATTACCACCATCGTACTGACATATACGCTACATTACCACCACCGTACTGACATACGCTACATTACCACCACCGTACTGACATACGCTACATTACCACCACCGTACTGACATACGCTACATTACCACCACCGTACTGACATACGCTACATTACCACCATCGTACTGACATATACGCTACATTACCACCACCGTACTGACATACGCTACATTACCACCACCGTACTGACATATACGCTACATTACCACCACCGTACTGACATACGCTACATTACCACCACCGTACTGACATACGCTACATTACCACCACCGTACTGACATACATTACATTACCACCACCGTACTGACATACGCTAAATTACCACCACCGTACTGACATACGCTACATTACCACCACCGTACTGAAGTGCTTTACATTACCACCACCGTACTGACATACGCTACATTACCACCACCGTACTGACATACGCTACATTACCACCACCGTACTGAAGTGCTTTACATTACCACCACCGTACTGACATACGCTACATTACCACCACCGTACTGAAGTGCTTTACATTACCACCACCGTACTGACATACGCTACATTACCACCACCGTACTGACATACGCTACATTACCACCATCGTACTGACATACGCTACATTACCACCACCGTACTGACATACGCTACATTACCACCACCGTACTGACATACGCTACATTACCACCACCGTACTGAAGTGCTTTACATTACCACCACCGTACTGAAGTGCTTTACATTACCACCACCGTACTGAAGGGCTTTACATTACCACCACCGTACTGAAGTGCTTTACATTACCACCACAATACTATAATTGTGTCAACCCCTTCCAGGGACGTTTTCATGCTTTTATTCTTAAATAAGTTTTCTCTGAATGTTCAGCTTCAGACACCTCCAACTACCATACATTATCCCCACCATCACCGGGGCTGTTGCCCTGTTTGAAGTTAATGTATCAGTCCCAAGTTGTCACTTAACAGTGTGAGACTGTTTATCAGACATGTTTTGAAATAGAATCCTGCTGAAGAAACCTTCCTGTGTTCTTCCTTGTAGAGAGTGTGTTGGTAACCAATACAGCTATATACTGTATGCACAGGACATTGTGTGTGTGTGTGTGTGTGTGTGTGTGTGTGTGTGTGTGTGTGTCTGTGTGTGTGTGTGTGTGTCTGTGTCTGTTGGCTCCTGGGTGCCACTGTATAAAGCCTTTTTGAGGTCAGATTGCAGGCTGTTGCTCTTGTAAAAACCCCTTCAATTATTCAGCAAAGTCAAGTTCTGTTTTATCTCCCTCTTGTCTAAGTGGGCCTGCTTGGGGACAGCAGGGAGGGACAGAGGGATGGAGGGAGGAAAAGAGGAGGGAGAAGAGGAGCATATGAGTATTTTTCTCTTTTTCTATGTGGGCGCGCTTGAGGACAGCAGGGAGGAGAGGGACGGAGGGAGGGAGGGAGGAGAGGGACGGAGGGAGGGAGGGAGGAGAGGATTGGAGGGAGGGAGGGAGGATAGGGATGAGGGAGGGAGGGAGGAGAGGGACGGAGGGAGGGAGGGAGGAGAGGGATGGAGGGAGGGAGGGAGGAGCGTAGGAGTATCGTCTCCACACCTCTGATGCCACTAATTACTGTCTCATTTAGATGTGATTGAAATAACCCAGCAGCTGGAGACATGGAGAAATAGACAACACCAAACAAGGAAGCACCAGCGATATCTTCTCAGATATGGAATGATAGGACTGTATTATACATGATTAATTCTTTCATTAGGCAGGGTGGAGTCCAATTGAGACCGAGGTGTCGTTTACAAGGGAGCTCTGCATGACAAACAATTACACAATTAAGGCAGAATGGGAGAGTAGGAAATACACAAGACATACAAAACATACTAAACACGAACATAAAAAACAACCATATCCCTCAGCAAAGAAGTCCTCAACCAACCATCTGAATGACCTGAAGGACACCAGTCCATCCAACTGTAGAATATTCTGAATGACCTGAAGGACACCAGTCCATCCAACTGTAGAATATTCTGAAGTGTTCCATAAGGAAAGTGTGTTTAAAAACAAAACACTGTTTAACCTAAATCTGTACATGGTGCAGCGGCAGTAAAGACTTCTTGTCTTTGAGTTTGTGGTCTGTGGTTCTGTTGTGCATGTTTAAACTGACCAAACGTAGCCAGGGAGACAACATGTATTGTACATGGCCAGCTTGCTTCTGAGGTATCTGGAGATATGAGTCGTGTGTGTGAGTCATTGCGCTGGCAGATCAAATGAATGTCTTCCATCTGACATGATGTGACGGCCCATAAGATCTCAGCACATTTCAAAGCCCTCAATTCCAAGGTTCACGTGATCCATTTGAAAATCGACCTACACAAACAGAGAGAACAAATGAAGCCTTGAATCTCTCTCCCGCCTCTCTCTCTCTCTCTCTCCATACTTCTCTCCCTCTCCTTCCCCATCTGTGACAAAGGGCCCAGGCAGGAAGGCTGAAACAGATAGAGAAACATTCCTATCTGTTGTTCTGTGACTTGTGTCCTAGTCTCCTCCCCTCCCAGCCCAAGAGAGCTCCCTCCTGTATGTTGCTGTTCTGTGACTTGTCTCCTAGTCTCCTCCCCTCCCAGCCCAAGAGAGCTCCCTCCTGTATGTTGTTGTTCTGTGACTTGTCTCCTAGTCTCCTCTCCTCCCAGCCCAAGAGAGCTCCCTCCTGTATGTTGCTGTTCTGTGACTTGTCTCCTAGTCTCCTCCCCTCCCAGCCCAAGAGATCTCCCTCCTGTATGTTGCTGTTCTGTGACTTGTCTCCTCGTCTCCTCCCCTCCCAGCCCAAGAGATCTCCCTCCTGTATGTTGTTCTGTGACTTGTCTCCTAGTCTCCTCTCCTCCCAGCCCAAGAGAGCTCCCTCCTGTATGTTGCTGTTCTGTGAATTGTCTCCTAGTCTCCTCCCCTCCCAGCCCAAGAGAGACCCATCATGCTCTTCTTCTTCATGCTAATGTCTAACTCTTTGGAAGCTTGTAAACTTTATCTAATTAGATACAAAAGTAGATACTCCCTCCTCTCGCACGCACAAACACACCCACACACACACCCACACAAGCACACACATGCAAACACACACACACAGGTTTTGGCAGGTTGCAACATTAATTTATGAAATATGCAGATGTCTTTTGTTTGAAGCAGCTGTTTGGTGCTGGTGCCAGGATTCAATCAGGGATCTCTCCAGGGAGGGCGGGTGTCTGTGTGTGTGTGTGTGTGTGTGTGTGTGTGTGTGTGTGTGTGTGTGTGTGTGTGTGTGTGTGTGTGTGTGTGTGTGTGCCTGTGTGCACGACCGGCGGCCAACGGCCCCGTTTGATGTCTGACAGGGACAGAGTGATGCTGACGCTCAAATGGCGGTGATCCAACCGCAGCCCAGCTCTGCAGTGTGTGTGTGTGTGTGTGTGTGTGTGTGTGTGTGTGTGTGTGTGTGTGTGTGTGTTTGTGTGTGTGTTTGCATGCGTGTGTGTGTGTGTGTGTTTGCATGCATGTGTGTTTTGGATGTGTGTGTTTTCCAAACTGTGGTATAAGGATCCGGTATATGACAGATCGTTCCTTTGTGGAACAGCTATAGATTGTGATTAGGACTGATGTTCATTATTGCGAAGCTTGAATGTGGATGGTGTGTGTGTGTGGTGTGGTGTGGTGTGTGTGGTGTGGTGTGGTGTGTGTGGTGTGGTGTGTGTGTGTGTGTGTGGTGTGGTGTGTGTGGTGTGGTGTGTGTGGTGTGGTGTGTGTGTAATGTTGTGTGTGTGTATGTCGGGGGGGGGTAAGGAAACAAGGGAGGAATAGTTGTTGTGATGCACTGAGAGGGGGAATAGTTTTTGTGATGCACTGAGAGGGGGAATAGTTGTTGTGATTCACTGAGAGGGAATAGTTTTTGTGATGCACTGAGAGGGGGAATAGTTGTTGTGATGCACTGAGAGGGGGAATAGTTATTGTGATTCACTGAGAGGGGGAATAGTTGTTGTGATGCACTGAGAGGGGGAATAGTTGTTGTGATGCACTGAGAGGGGGAATAGTTGTTGTGATGCACTGAGAGGGAATAGTTGTTGTGATGCACTGAGAGGGGGAATAGTGTTGTGATGCACTGAGAGGGGGAATAGTGTTGTGATGCACTGAGAGGGAATAGTTGTTGTGATGCACTGAGAGGGGGAATAGTTGTTGTGATGCACTGAGAGGGAATAGTTGTTGTGATGCACTGAGAGGGGGAATAGTTGTTGTGATGCACTGAGAGGGGGAATAGTGTTGTGATGCACTGAGAGGGGGAATAGTGTTGTGATGCACTGAGAGGGGGAATAGTTGTTGTGATTCACTGAGAGGGAATAGTTGTTGTGATGCACTGAGAGGGGGAATAGTTGTTGTGATGCACTGAGAGGGGGAATAGTTTTTGTGATGCACTGAGAGGGGGAATAGTTGTTGTGATGCACTGAGAGGGGGAATAGTTGTTGTGATGCACTGAGAGGGGGAATAGTTGTTGTGATGCACTGAGAGGGGGAATAGTTGTTGTGATGCACTGAGAGGGGGAATAGTTGTTGTGATGCACTGAGAGGGAATAGTTGTTGTGATGCACTGAGAGGGGGAATAGTTGTTGTGATTCACTGAGAGGGGGAATAGTTGTTGTGATGCACTGAGAGGGGGAATAGTTGTTATGATGCACTGAGAGGGAATAGTTATTGTGATGCACTGAGAGGGGGAATAGTTGTTGTGATGCACTGAGAGGGAATAGTTGTTGTGATGCACTGAGAGGGGGAATAGTTGTTGTGATGCACTGAGAGGGGGAATAGTTGTTGTGATGCACTGAGAGGGAATAGTTGTTGTGATGCACTGAGAGGGGGAATAGTTGTTATGATGCACTGAGAGGGGGAATAGTTGTTATGATGCACTGAGAGGGAATAGTTATTGTGATGCACTGAGAGGGGGAATAGTTGTTGTGATGCACTGAGAGGGGGAATAGTTGTTGTGATGCACTGAGAGGGAATAGTTATTGTGATGCACTGAGAGGGGGAATAGTTGTTGTGATTCACTGAGAGGGGGAATAGTTGTTGTGATGCACTGAGAGGGAATAGTTGTTGTGATGCACTGAGAGGGGGAATAGTTGTTGTGATGCACTGAGAGGGGGAATAGTTGTTGTGATGCACTGAGAGGGGGAATAGTTGTTGTGATGCACTGAGAGGGGGAATAGTTGTTGTGATGCACTGAGAGGGGGAATAGTTGTTGTGATGCACTGAGAGGGGGAATAGTTGTTGTGATGCACTGAGAGGGAATAGTTGTTGTGATGCACTGAGAGGGGGAATAGTTGTTGTGATGCACTGAGAGGGGGAATAGTTGTTGTGATGCACTGAGAGGGAATAGTTGTTGTGATGCACTGAGAGGGAATAGTTGTTGTGATGCACTGAGAGGGGGAATAGTTATTGTGATGCACTGAGAGGGGGAATAGTTGTTGTGATGCACTGAGAGGGGGAATAGTTGTTGTGATGCACTGAGAGGGAATAGTTGTTGTGATGCACTGAGAGGGGGAATAGTTTTTGTGATGCACTGAGAGGGGGAATAGTTGTTGTGATGCACTGAGAGGGGGAATAGTTGTTGTGATGCACTGAGAGGGGGAATAGTTTTTGTGATGCGCCCTTTAAAAAAGAATGTGTGCCAGGGTGAGTTCTGTTCCATCAGAAATCAGATTGACCTCTGACATTTGCTCAAACCTTCCTTTTTCCCCAGACTCTGGCTGCGTCTGAAAACATTACACGACATCAAATCTTTACTTCCTCCTTCCTTCTTTCCTCTATGCCTCTCATGGGTCATTGGAGGAGGAAGTCCTAGGGAGGGACCTTGGATCCTAGAGGCAAGGATTTGAGGAAACAAGGACGGAAGAAGCAAGCAACGTTTTCAGACACATCCTTAGATTGGCCACGTCATCAAAGGGACGAACAAAACAGAGCACATGAAGAGGAATAGTTTCCGTAACCAGGAAACACCAATCGGCAACACCGGCAATGCCCTTAGAGGAATGTACTTTACGTACGCAATTCCTGACAAAGACGAAAGTCAGTTAGACGGAAGTCGATCGGGAGGAGAGAACTTTACTCCATGGTTTTCACTCCCCGAAAATAATGCTGTCTCTCGCTCTCTGCCAAGACGTATTTATGTCTGGTCTGTTCCGACAAACACTGTCAGCTGCATCATTTCTAATTTATGGGGCTCATTAAACAACGGGAACAAAAAGCGTAGCAATTATCATTTATCATGATATATTATTTATCAGGAGCTCATTCTCCTAGCTAGTGACTGGGGAGGCAGGAAGGGATGGAGGGAGGAAGGAATGGAAGGGCTAGGACTACAGGGGTTTTAAAACAGCTGGCACTAGAGAGTCTGCGAGAGAGAGAGAAAAGGAGGGATGTAGGGAGAGGAACAGGGAGAGATTAGGCACACAGAGGGTAATAAAAACACAGGGAGAGATTATGCACACAGAGGGTAATAAAAACACAGGGAGAGATTAGGCACACAGAGGGTAATAAAAACACAGGGAGAGATTAGGCACACAGAGGGTAATAAAACACAGGGAGAGATTAGGCACACAGAGGGTAATAAAAACACAGGGAGAGATTAGACACACAGAGGGTAATAAAAACACAGGGAGAGATTAGACACACAGAGGGTAATAAAAACACAGGGAGAGATTAGGCACACAGAGGGTAATAAAAACACAGGGAGAGATTAGGCAAACAGAGGGTAATAAAAACACTGGGAGAGATTAGACACACAGAGGGTAATAAAAACACAGGGAGAGATTAGACACACAGAGGGTAATAAAAACACAGGGAGGCAGAGGTCATGAATGTCAAGATTTGGAGAAAAAAACAGAAAAGACAGAAGAAAACAGAGGACACAGAGAGACAGAGATTGGGTCAAAGGTTAGAGGGAGATAGGTTCAAAGGGTAGAGGGAGATAGGGTCAAAGGGTAGAGGGAGATAGGTGAATACGTTAACAGCGGTAGAGGAGGATAAGGGAATATGTTGTTAGTGGTAGAAGAGATAGGGGGAATGTGTTGTTAGTGGTAGAGGGAGATAGGGGGAATGTGTTGTTAGTGGTAGAGGGAGATAGGGGGAATATGTTGTTAGTGGTAGAGAGTAGAGTATGATACAGAGAGTATGATACACAAACACCCATGTTCTGTCTCCTAGCCCCTCATTAACTAGGTTTTGTATGCTGATCATTCTAACTACATTTGAAGTGGAGAATAATGTTGGATCTTATATAGCATCAGGGTAAATCCATTTGAATTCAATCCCTTTTTGACCGCAGCTCTTGTGATTTGAACTAAACGTTCCATACATTCACTCTGCCCGTTGTCAGAATGGGACTTTTTGTGCCTGAATGCGAGGTAAAGGTGCTCATGTTGATCTATGATGCATACCCCACCATACCACGAGACATCCATTACTTCATCACTGGAAGAGATAAATGTTAGAGATTGATATCATTTAAAATGTTACAAACAGTGTTGTCAAACTGTTTTAGAATTTCTTGAAAAACATACATAAAAAAATTGTTCTCCCATGGGCAAACGTGTCTGGAAAGTTTTGTTTAAATCAAAAGAGATGCTGTCAAAAAGTGATTGAATTCATTTGGATTGACCAATATTCTGTGTGTTATGGTATTTATACAACACTAGATAATTCTCCTGTTATAGTCCCCTGCTGTTCTATATCAAATAATCATCAATTCCTCATCTGAGATGTTGTTCCAGACTCCTCATTACTGTAGAGCTCAATGTTAGTCATAACTCTGTCAAGGCAATGGCAATGTAATTAGCTTTATGAATATAGTGACCCTTTCGCCTTCAATCTCCTGCCATAAGCATCTTCTCTCTCTCTCCTTCCTCCCCCTCTCTCTGTCTTTCAATGTCTCTCTCTCTCCTTCCTCCCCCTCTCTCTGTCTTTCAATGTCCCTCTCTCCTTCCTCCCCCTCTCTCTGTCTTTCAATGTCTCTCTCTCTCCTTCCTCCCCCTCTCTCTGTCTTTCAATGTCTCTCTCTCTCCTTCCTCCCCCTCTCTCTGTCTTTCAATGTCTCTCTCTCTCCTTCCTCCCACGCTTTCTGTCTTTCAATGTCTCTCTCTCCTTCCACTCTCTCTCTCTTTCAATGTCCCTCTCTCCTTCCTCCCCCTCTCTCTGTCTTTCAATGTCTCTCTCTCCTTCCTCCCCCTCTCTCTGTCTTTCAATGTCTCTCTCTCCTTCCCCTCTTTCTCTCTTTCAATGTCCCTCTCTCTCTCCTTCCCCTTTCTCTCTCTTTCAATGTCTCTCTCTCTCTCTCCCTCCCCCCTCTGTCTTTCTCTCACATTCTCTCTCTCTCTTTCTCTCTCTCTCTCACATTTTCCCCACGCTCTCTCTCTTTCTCTCTCTATCTTTCCCCTCTCTCTCTTGCTTCCTCTCTCTGTTTCTTTTTCCGCTGTGCTTCAGGTTAGAAGTGTTCTCCCTCTTTGTGAATCCATGACAGATGCCTAATTGAATGATGAATGTCCCTTTATTACTATGTAATGGAACTGCCAGCTATTTGATTGGTTTGTGAGGATGTGGACGGGCTCTCCTGGTTGGCTCCTGTGAGGGGTGTGGGGTAGAGTTGTTTGGGGCAGGGTGGGGAAGGGTGGTAACACGGCTGGTAGCATCTCCCACTCTCCATCTGTCTCTTCACTCACACCCCTGCAACCCTTCAAACCACTCAACTACACACACACACACACACACACACACACACACACACACACCCTCTGCCCCAGCTCTTCTACTCACCTCTCACACAGGGGGGTGAAGGTTCTTCAGTGAATCTTGTGAATCATAATAAATTATGCAAATAGATCCTGGCGTTGACAATGAGACCATTTTTTTTTTGTTGTCGGGGGTCTCGTCTTCATGCCCCCACTTGTCCGGCCCTTTCTCCATTCCCGCTGTACTGAAATGTACTCATATATTCACACACACACACACATGCACGCACACAAGCAAACACACACACACACACACACACACACACACATACAGCCCGATGAGGAAGATAGTGTGTGTGTGGGCGTGCGTATCTGTGTGTGAGTGTGTGTGTGTGAGTGTGTGCGCGTGCGTGCCTGTGTGAGTGTGTAGTGGGGTCTGACCTGACAAGAGCCCGATGAAGATTAATGCCCTGTGTGTGAGTGACAGGGTGGGGAATTGAAGGGCAGAGGGCCTCGTTTATCACCCCCTGACAGGTGCCATTCAGACCCTCTGTTCTGATGCCACGGCAACCTCTCCCCCACTTTTCCGTCTCACTCTTCTCCTTCTGTACCCCTCCCTTGTGTTTCTCCCCCCCCCATCCCAACCCAACTAAACCAAACAACCAACATCCACTCCTCCTCCTGTCTTACCTCCCCTCTCTCTTTTCTCTTCCTTTACCTGCTCTCCTCCGTTTCTCTCCATTTCTTTCCGTTAACCAGGGAAGGTTTAGTGATGCACATGGACCCCCACAGTGAAAACTCACTCTTTAAGAGCGAGGGTCTGATGAATTGAACATTCGGAAAATCAAATCAGGGAGACCCTGACAGTTACTTAATGCTGACTACTGGGGGCTTTCTGCCCTTCTTCCTGGGCCTTGAATCTGAAGGAACAGACCTGGGTTCAAATACTTTTAAAAGTAATTACAAATACTTAGACTGGGCTTCATTGAGTGTGTCTGACGCAATGAAACCAATTGCCTATCATCTAGGCTAAAACAAACGCTAACATATTTCAAATAGCATTTGAAATATGTCGCTGCAGTGGATAGCAGCTGTCTTGAATGCTCCTGACCAATTCTGATCTGCATTGTTGGAAAAGGACCCGTAAGTAAGCAATTTCACTGTTAGTCTACACCTGTTGTTTACGTGTGACCATATTCCATTTGATTGATTTGATTTGATTTGAACCCAGGTCTATGGAGGACCTAAGAGACCTGGATTTGAGAGGAATCATCCATTATAATCTACCAATAACACTAGGTACCAAGATTATTACTGCCCAACGTTAATGATTCATTCTTTAATACTGGCTGTACATTTCTTTCTGGGATCTGGTAGTAGGGCGTGGGGAATGTGTTTGAACAATGGTAGACTACTGCCTGTGTTTAAAGCATCTCACTAAATGAAGAAGATGTTTGAGATGAGATGGGGGGGGAAACAACCAAGCGATTCCTATCACTGTTCTGTCAGAGCATGTGGTTAAAAGGCCGTCACTTTGCTGTTCATTGAATTTCTCTCAATTAATAATATGTGAACGTCAAGAAATATATCACTTAGATATAGACTACATGTTTGGTTTGAATTTGTGTGTGTGTGTTCGTGTGCAGATGCTTGCTGCCATAGCGATAGCCCAGGACGTTTCAGAAACATTACATATCCAGAGCATTAATTAAATGAGACCTCACCTCACACAATACATTTTTTTTTTCAACTTAAAAACCTGATTGCATGAAAGGGCAATGTTGTTTTACAGGGTGAGCATCTCGTCGTTGACCCCTACATAGCAAGAGACAATGATCTGAGCAAGGATCTAAACTGGAGCCCATTCTGAATTATAGAGAGCATGCTTGAGACGACCCTCAAGGAGACAGTTAGTAGTGAAGGTTTTAAAGTCTATATGACGATGTATAGTAAATCAGTTAGTAGTGAAGGTTTTAAAGTCTATATGACGATGTGTAGTAAATCAGATAGTAGTGAAGGTTTTAAAGCCTATATGAAGGTGTATACTGTAGTAAATCAGATAGTAGTAAAGATTTTAAAGTCTACATGATGGTGTATATAAAATCAGATAGTAGTGAAGGTTTTAAAGCCTATATGAAGGTGTATACTGTAGTAAATCAGTTAGTAGTGAAGGTTTTAAAGTCTATATGACGATGTGTAGTACACAACACACATACGCACAAACACACATACACACTCACACACACACACAAGCTACCGTACTGCAACCCCCAGCTCACAATCTTCCATCCCCACCACCGTTGGCTATAGAGACAGGTTCAGACCCGACTCCTGTGGAGTCAGATACAGTGGTCATACCATTTTAACTGCACGATTAATGGGCTGGCAAGAGGGGCTATAAATTGATGATATAACTACTGAACATACTTGCCAGGAATTAAGATAATACATCTGGAGTAAAGAGGCTCCATGAATCCCTGGGTAAAAAGCGGCGGGCGGACAGCATTGTTATGATGACAAGCGCCCTTGAGGCTTCGAGACAGGAAATTGGTGTCTGTCTGTCTGTGTTCCTTGGGTGATGGAGGTGATGGAGGTGATGCAGGGGGTAGAGGAGATGGAGGTGATAGAGGTGATGGAGGTGATGGAGGTGATGGAGGTGATAGAGGTGATAGAGGTGATAGAGGTGATAGAGGAGATGGAGGTGATGGAGGTGATGGAGGTGATGGAGGAGATGGAGGTGATGGAGGAGATAGAGGACATGGTGATGGAGGTGATGGAGGTGATGGAGGAGATGGAGGTGATGGAGGTGATAGAGGTGATAGAGGGGATGGAGGTGATGGAGGAGATAGAGGGCATGGTGATGGAGGAGATGGAGGAGATGGAGGAGATGGAGGTGATGGAGGAGATGGAGGTGATAGAGGGGATGGAGGTGATGGGGGTGATAGAGGTGATGGAGGTGATGGGGGTGATAGAGGTGATGGAGGTGATGCAGGGGGTAGAGGAGATGGAGGTGATAGAGGTGATGGAGGTGATGGAGGTGATAGAGGAGATGGAGGTGATGGAGGAGATGGAGGTGATAGAGGTGATAGAGGTGATGGGGGTGATAGAGGTGATAGAGGTGATAGAGGAGATGGAGGTGATGGAGGAGATGGAGGTGATAGAGGTGATAGAGGTGATAGAGGGGATGGAGGTGATGGAGGAGATGGAGGTGATGGAGGTGATGGAGGAGATGGAGGTGATGGAGGTGATAGAGGTGATGGAGGAGATGGAGGTGATGGAGGTGATAGAGGTGATAGAGGTGATAGAGGTGATAGAGGGGATGGAGGTGATGGAGGAGATAGAGGTGATGGAGGTGATAGAGGTGATGGAGGTGATGGAGGAGATAGAGGACATGGTGATGGAGGAGATGGAGGTGATAGAGGTGATAGAGGTGATAGAGGTGATAGAGGTGATAGAGGTGATAGAGGTGATGGAGGTGATGGAGGAGATAGAGGACATGGTGATGGAGGTGATGGAGGTGATGGAGGTGATAGAGGAGATGGAGGTGATATAATCACACATCATCGTTCAACAGTAAAGAGACTGGAAAGGTATTAGGACATCTATCGTAGCACTATCTTTACGGTCCCCCATAACAACTTCAGATAGTGGTATTATAGTGATTATTCCAAATAGCCCTGGTCAACAGTAGACCACTATATAGGACCAGGGTGACATTAGGGACTCTGCCTCAGTCAGTGATGCTGTGGCCCACAACCAATCTCTCCTCACACTCCTGTTAAAGTAATGGAAGGGGTTTTAACTATCTTCATTACACCATTTATTTACATTTAACTTTACAACGTTGGGCTCACCTTGTCATACTAAATGCAGCGAAAAATACAGGGAGGGCCAATCTCACACGTGTCGTCATCCAGAGAAATCTTCGAAAGATCTGCCATGTTTGCCTCAATATCTCTACCTCTCTACCACTGTCATCCATAATAAACATGACTCCTTCATCTCTACCACTATGTCATCCATAATAAACATGACTCCTTCATCTCTACCACTGTCATCCATAATAAACATGACTCCTTCATCTCTACCACTGTCCTCTATAATAAACATGACTCCTTCATCTCTACCACTGTCCTCCATAATAAACATGACTCCTTCATCTCTACCACCATGTCCTCCATAATAAACATGACTCCTTCATCTCTACCACTATGTCATCCATAATAAACATGACTCCTTCATCTCTACCACTATGTCATCCATAATAAACATGACTCCTTCATCTCTACCACTGTCATCCATAATAAACATGACTCCTTCATCTCTACCACTGTCCTCTATAATAAACATGACTCCTTCATCTCTACCATGTCCTCCATAATAAACATGACTCCTTCATCTCTACCACTATGTCCTCCATAATAAACATGACTCCTTCATCTCTACCACTGTCATCCATAATAAACATGACTCCTTCATCTCTACCACTGTCCTCCATAATAAACATGACTCCTTCATCTCTACCACTGTCCTCCATAATAAACATGACTCCTTCATCTCTCTACCTCTCTACCCCCATGTCCTCCATAATAAACATAACTCCTTCATCTCTACTACTGTCCTCCATAATAAACATGACTCCTTCATCTCTACCACCATGTCCTCCATAATAAACATGACTCCTTCATCTCTACCACTGTCCTCCATAATAAACATGACTCCTTCATCTCTACCATGTCCTCCATAATAAACATGACTCCTTCATTTCTACCACTGTCCTCCATAATAAACATGACTCCTTCATCTCTACCACTGTCCTCCATAATAAACATGACTCCTTCATCTCTACCACTGTCCTCCATAATAAACATGACTCCTTCATCTCTACCACTGTCCTCTATAATAAACATGACTCCTTCATCTCTACCACTATGTCATCCATAATAAACATGACTCCTTCATCTTTACCACTGTCCTCCATAATAAGCATGACTCCTTCATCTCTACCACTATGTCCTCCATAATAAACATGACTCCTTCATCTCTACCACTATGTCATCCATAATAAACATGACTCCATCTCTACCACTGTCCTCCATAATAAACATGACTCCTTCATCTCTACCACTATGTCCTCCATAATAAACATGACTCCTTCATCTCTACCACTATGTCATCCATAATAAACATGACTCCTTCATCTCTACCACTGTCATCCATAATAAACATGACTCCTTCATCTCTACCACTGTCCTCCATAATAAACATGACTCCTTCATCTCTACCACCATGTCCTCCATAATAAACATGACTCCATCTCTACCACTGTCCTCCATAATAAACATGACTCCTTCATCTCTACCACTGTCCTCCATAATAAACATGACTCCTTCATCTCTACCACTGTCCTCCATAATAAACATGACTCCTTCATCTCTACCACTATGTCCTCCATAATAAACATGACTCCTTCATCTCTACCACTATGTCATCCATAATAAACATGACTCCTTCATCTCTACCACTGTCATCCATAATAAACATGACTCCTTCATCTCTACCACTGTCCTCCATAATAAACATGACTCCTTCATCTCTACCACTGTCCTCCATAATAAACATGACTCCTTCATCTCTACCACTGTCCTCCATAATAAACATGACTCCTTCATCTCTACCACTGTCCTCCATAATAAACATGACTCCTTCATCTCTACCACCATGTCCTCCATAATAAACATGACTCCATCTCTACCACTGTCCTCCATAATAAACATGACTCCTTCATCTCTACCACTGTCCTCCATAATAAACATGACTCCTTCATCTCTACCACTGTCCTCCATAATAAACATGACTCCTTCATCTCTACCACTATGTCCTCCATAATAAACATGACTCCTTCATCTCTACCACTATGTCATCCATAATAAACATGACTCCTTCATCTCTACCACTGTCATCCATAATAAACATGACTCCTTCATCTCTACCACTGTCCTCCATAATAAACATGACTCCTTCATCTCTACCACTGTCCTCCATAATAAACATGACTCCTTCATCTCTACCACTGTCCTCCATAATAAACATGACTCCTTCATCTCTACCATGTCCTCCATAGTAAACATGACTCCTTCATCTCTCTACCACCATGTCCTCCAACTATTTGTGAAAACGCTGATGCTGACGACGTAGAAACCAAAAAAGGCGTAATTAGAAAGTGAAAAATGCCACATCCCAGAGCTCATAATGATGATTAAAGGACTGTCTCTGTAGTGTTTAATAATGACACATGCCCATATATTCTCCAACACAATGCTAATTACACCGCTAACCTTGTTACCATTAATCGCTCATGAAATATTAAGCGCCATTAGCTAATAAAAGCAAGACGAAAAAATAACTCATGGATCATGTCCGTGTGTGTGTGTGTGTGTGTGTGTGTGTTGTGTGTGTGTGTGTGTGTGTGTGTGTGTGTGTGTGGTGTGTTGTGTGTGTGTGTGTGTGTGTGTGTGTGTGTGTGTGTGTGTGTGTGTGTGTGTGTGTGTGTGTGTGTGTGGTGTGTTGTGTGTGTGTGTGTGTGTGTGTGTGGTGTGTTGTGTGTGTGTGTGTGTGTGTGTGTGTGTGTGTGTGTGTGTGTGTGTGTGAGTGTGTGTGTGTGTGTGTGTGTGTGTGTGTGTGTGTGTGTGTGTGTGTGTGTGTGTGTGTGTGAATTCTGGGCCATTCTAAATCTGAAGAGCAGGTACTGTAGAGGTATACAGTCTGTCTCTGATGGTGAAACATGGCTGAGTTCATTAATAGGACTCCTGGCTTAAGGAGACAGAGACAGAGTGAGCATGGGGGTGAGGACCATTGACTACACTCCCTACCAAGGATCCCATGTCATTAAAAACCTCTAAAATATGAGGTGATGTTAGTGAAATATATGGGATCGTCCTGGTAGGTTGGTGCCCGCTACTGTTACCCCTCTCTCCTTTGATAATGAAAGACAGCATCCCTCTCTCCTTTGATAATGAAAGACAGCATCCCTCTCTCCTTTGATAATGAAAGACAGCATCCCTCTCTCCTTTGGTAATGGTAATGAAAGACAGCATCCCTCTCTCCTTTGGTAATGAAAGACAGCATCCCTCTCTCCTTTGGTAATGGTAATGAAAGACAGCATCCCTCTCTCGTTTGATAATGAAAGGCAGCATCTCTCTCTCCTTTGGTAATGAAAGACAGCATCCCTCTCTCTTTTGGTAATGAAAGACAGCATCCCTCTCTCCTTTGGTAATGAAAGACAGCATCCCTCTCTCCTTTGGTAATGGTAATGAAAGACAGCATCCCTCTCTCGTTTGATAATGAAAGGCAGCATCTCTCTCTCCTTTGATAATGAAAGACAGCACCCCTCTCTCTTTTGATAATGAAAGACAGCATCCCTCTCTCGTTTGATAATGAAAGGCAGCATCCCTCTCTCGTTTGATAATGAAAGGCAGCATCCCTCTCTCCTTTGGTAATGAAAGGCACATCCTGGCTGTTTGAACGATTGAACAGGATTCAGTACAGTGGGTATACTGTCTGTCTGTCTGTCTGTCTGTCTGTCTGTCTGTCTGTCTGTCTGTCTGTCTGTCTGTCTGTCTGTCTGTCTGTCTGTCTGTCTGTCTGTCTGTCTGTCTGTCTGTCTGTCTGCCTGCCTGCCTGCCTGCCTGCCTGCCTGCCTGCCTGTCTGTCTGTCTGTCTGTCTGTCTGTCTGTCTGTCTGTCTGTCTGTCTGTCTGTCTGTCTGTCTGCCTATTTGCATGTGTTCTTCTGCTTCCCTCCTCTCCTACCTCACTCCTCCCTCTCCCACCTTGCCGTCTCCGATCTGAACATCATGCCCTGTGTGTTTGTATGTGTGTGCGTGTGTGTGTGTGTGTGTGTGTGTGCGTGTGTGTGTGTGTCCTCACTATCTCTCGTCTGAACATCTCACCCTGCAGTAATTGCCTGACCTTAAGGGACGGCGGTACAGTCTCATTAAGCCTGATGGATAACGACGGTGCATCTCCCTGCTAGGTGGACCTCTGTGATAGTAATGCAACAACAGCAGTAGACCCCGAGCACCACTCCACCCAGGGTCACACAGGGTCAATAGAGAATAGGAGTCTTCTCTGACTGTCCTTCGTTAATGACGCCACCAAGAGACCTGCCCCCCTTCTCGCCACCCGTCTCTCTGATGTCACACAACCTCCCTGACATGATGCTCATGTTGTGTATGGTAGCTACGCCATCTTCTGTGTTCCCCCCTATACCTGCCTGTGGTGGGATATTCCCTGTTCTGTTTTGATATTCCTTTATTATGTTCTTGGTCTACAGTGATAGGGTAGTTTAGATGTTCCTGGTCTACAGTGATAGGGTAGTTTAGATGTTCCTGGTCTACAGTGATAGGGTAGTTTAGATGTTCCTGGTCTACAGTGATAGGTTCGTTTAGATGTTCCTGGTCTACAGTGATAGGGTAGTTTAGATGTTCCTGGTCTACAGTGATAGGGTAGTTTAGATGTTCCTGGTCTACAGTGATAGGGTAGTTTAGATGTTCCTGGTCTACAGTGATAGGTTCGTTTAGATGTTCCTGGTCTACAGTGATGGGTTAGTTCAGATGTTCTTGGTCTACAGTGATAGATTAGTTTAGATGTTCCTGGTCTACAGTGATAGGGTAGTTTAGATGTTCCTGGTCTACAGTGATAGATTCGTTTAGATGTTCCTGGTCTACAGTGATAGGGTAGTTTAGATGTTCCTGGTCTACAGTGATAGGGTAGTTTAGATGTTCCTGGTCTACAGTGATATGATAGTTTAGATGTTCCTGGTCTACAGTGATAGGGTAGTTTAGATGTTCCTGGTCTACAGTGATAGGGTAGTTTAGATGTTCTAGGTCTACAGTGATAGGGTAGTTTAGATGTTCCTGGTCTACAGTGATAGGTTAGTTGAGATGTTCCTGGTCTACAGTGATAGGGCAGTTTAGATGTTCCTGGTCTACAGTGATAGGGTAGTTTAGATTTTCTTGGTCTACAGTGATAGGGTCGTTCAGATGTTCCTGGTCTACAGTGATAGGGTAGTTGAGATGGAGGGAGGTTGTGTGCTGTGAGTAAACAGGAGACTGTCAGGAAGTTGTGTCATTGATCATTTTTATGATTATAAACACACACACACACACAAGATGCACATACGCAAGCATGCACACACACACACACACACAACACACACACACACCACACATACACACACATATACACACATACACACCACACACACACACACACACACACACACACACACACACACACACACACACACACACACACACACACACACACACACACACACACCACACTATCTCTGTTAAATCAGCATCTGCACATAGAGGTGTGGTTGTCCACATGCAGTAAAGCCTGTCTCGTTCTTCCCAGGTGAAACTAGACAACTAGTTTTAATGCATGTTTTTTTCACTTGAGAAATACAAACAATAATATTGTCGCTTTCTTTCTCATTTTTCAAGCGAAGGTATTTTAAGGGAGAATGCCAGGCACAAACCTTTGCTTCGCCTAGCCGAGTTATGGAGGCAGAACAGCTTTGGAGGCAGGGCATCTATGCAGGCAGGACAGCTATGGAGGCAGGACAGCAATTTAGACAGGACAACTATGGAGGCAGGACAGCTATGGAGGCAGGACAGCTATGGAGGCAGGACAACTGTTTAGGCAGGACAACTGTTTAGGCAGGACAGCTTTGGAGGCAGGACAGCTATGGAGGCAGGACAGCTATGGAGACAGGGCAACTATAGAGGTAGGACAGTTATGGAGACAGGACAGCTATGGAGGCAGGACAGCTATGGAGGCAGGACAGCTATTGAGGCACGACAACTATAGAGGCAGGACAGCTATGGAGGCAGGACAGCTATTGAGGCAGGACAACTGTAGAGGTAGGACAGTTATGGAAGCAGGACCGCTATGGAGGCAGGACAGCTATGGAGGCAGGACAGCTACGGAGGCAGGACAGCTATGGAGGCAGGACAGCTACGGAGGCAGGACAGCTATGGGGGAAGTACTAATGAAGGGGGGCTGCAGATGTCTCAGTATAGTTAACACACACACACACACACAGGGCAGAAGAGAGGAAGGGACCAGGGTGTGTGTGTGGGGGGGTGCAGATCTCTCAGAGTGTCTGCCATAACCAGCAGGGGGTGCTGACACTCTGACAACCATGTGCCGCTGCGCCCCCCCATCCCCCTTCCCTCCTTCCCTCCATCCCTCCATCCCTCCATCCTCCCTCTCTTCCTCTCCCACACAGCTTCACTTCTCTCTACAGTTCCCTGGTGTCCGTGGCTGCTCGCTGGGAGATATGGGTCCTCTGTAGTTCAGTTAGTAGAACATGGTCCTCTGTAGCTCAGTTAGTAGAACATGGTCCTCTGTAGTTCAGTTAGTAGAACATGGTCCTCTGTAGTTCAGTTAGGAGAACATGGTCCTCTGTAGTTCAGTTAGTAGAACACGGTTCTCTGTAGTTCAGTTAGTAGAACATGATCCTCTGTAGTTCAGTTAGTAGAACATGGTCCTCTGTAGTTCAGTTAGGAGAACATGGTCCTCTGTAGTTCAGTTAGGAGAACATGGTCCTCTGTAGTTCAGTTAGGAGAACATGGTCCTCTGTAGTTCAGTTAGTAGAACATGGTCCTCTGTAGTTCAGTTAGTAGAACATGGTCCTCTGTAGTTCAGTTAGTAGAACATGGTCCTCTGTAGTTCAGTTAGGAGAACATGGTCCTCTGTAGTTCAGTTAGGAGAACATGGTCCTCTGTAGTTCAGTTAGTAGAACATGGTCCTCTGTAGTTCAGTTAGTAGAACATGGTCCTCTGTAGTTCAGTTAGTAGAACATGGTCCTCTGTAGTTCAGTTAGTAGAACATGGTCCTCTGTAGTTCAGTTAGTAGAACATGGTCCTCTGTAGTTCAGTTAGTAGAACATGGTCCTTTGTAGTTCAGTTAGTAGAACATGGTCCTCTGTAGTTCAGTTAGGAGAACATGGTCAGGGTAGTGGGTTCGCAAATTAATGAACGTTAAAGTGTCTGCTAATTTGCATATATTATAATATATTAGTGTATGCAGAACAATGCATCAGTATTAAGGACAAATGTAGAAATACTTCTGATTATTCCACAGTAATATTGTAAATAATCTGACCAAACAAGACTTCAGATTATTCCACAGTAACATCGTATAATGTGACCAAACAAGACTTCAGATTATTCCACAGTAACATCGTATAATGTGACCAAACAAGACTTCAGATTATTCCACAGTAACATTGTATAATCTGACCAAACAAGACTTCAGATTATTCCATAGTAACATTGTATAATCTGACCAAACAAGACTTCAGATTATTCCACAGTAACATCGTGTAATGTGACCAAACAAGATGAACAGAAACACAGAGATCTTTTCCCTCTCTTCTTCCTCAAACAATTCATCATTTCATTTCTCTTCATTTACAGAAAATGAATTTGTTGTTTTTAAAAAAAATATCGGTAGTTTAAATATACTTTTTCGTTGAGTAAAACAAGGTCACATGCAAATAATCCCTTCATGTATTCCTTTATTTTCTGGACGAGGTGTAACCACCTAACACAACGTCGACATTCATTCATGCAATTTCTTACGCCTTTCTACTTGCCCACACACACACACACACACACACACACACACACACACACACACACACACACACACACACACACACACACACACACACACACACTTTTTGTTTTTGTTGTAACTGTTATATCTATGTTTATTGACATGTTTCTTTATTTATAGGGAATTATTTTAGGATCAATATTTAACTCAAATTTTGATCGTTTTACAGTATATTTCATGCGCTGTCATTTTTTTGTCATTGGATAATGATTAGAGCATGTATTATCCAATCAGAAGGGCACAAAGTCATTAAATAAAGAGCAACTGACATTTTGAATAACACAGAGTCATTAAATAAAGAGCAACTGACATTTTGAATAACACACAGTCATTAAATAAAGAGGAACTGACATTTTGTGTAACAAATCATCAACTGCCATTTCAAATGTCTATTTGGGGGCATCAGGTAGCCTAGTGGTTAGAGTGTTGGACTAATAACTGAAAGGTTGCTAGATCGAATCCCTGAGCTGACAAGGTAATAATCTGTCGTTCTGCCCCTGAACAAGGAAGTTAACCCACTGTTCCTAGGCTGTCATTGTAAATAAGAATTAGTCTTAACTGACTTGCCTAGTTAAATAAAAACATTTAAAAATTGAGTCACAGCACTTCAAATGATTTTCATTCTTATTTTCAATATCATTTGTTGTATTTTGTAGTGTCTAGTTAAACGACAATTAAATAATAATTTATTCAACTTCCATAGTGATTTTCAATACAGAAGGAATCCCAAAGTGCTTCACTGTAAAGTGTATTTAGATGTTTAAATGAATTTGAAATCGATTTTGTTTTGATTGTTTTGATTGGACTCCTGATATGTGGAAGTGTAGCTACTGTACATTCCAACATTGTCTCTCTGTTATGATGTCAGCGCTGTTGTTGATCAGTGTTGGAGAGTAGCTTGTATGCTGGGAGCTGTGTTAGGGCCAGCTGGGGGGTGTAAAGGCAGGCTTGGACACACACACACACACACACACACACACACACACACACACACACACACACACACACACACACACACACACACACACACACACACACACACACACACACACACACACAGACAGGCTAGGCAGGCAGGCTGGAGTGGATCAGTGTATGTGATACTGCAATCCCAGGGGCCTCTCCCCCAAGGAGGGGTCAGAAGTTCAGCTCCCTGGTCCGCTGTTCACACAGGAACACCAGACCCCCTCTGGCTCGCTTTGTGTGTGTGTGTGTGTGTGTGTGTGTGTGTGTGTGTGTGTGTGTGTGTGTGTGTGTGTGTGTGTGTGTGTGTGTGTGTGTGTGAGGAAGGGAGAAAAAGGGAGAGAGAGTGTAAAATAAACAGAATGAAAGAGAGGTATTAAATACAGCCTCATTTTCTGTCAAACTGACAGTTTCACATTTACAGCAGATTAGAAAGAGTAAAAGTTGAAATATTTTCTGTCTAACTAACAGTTCCACATTTACAGCAGATCACAGACAGTAAAAGTATTCCCTCAACATGTATACATTTTCTCCTTTCAAGATAATCCTCACAGTGTCAAAGTGTGCATCCCAAATGGCACCCTATTCCCTATATAGTGCACTACTTTGACCCGAGCCCTATGGGGAATAGGGAACCATTTGGGATGTAGACAGTCACCGGCGGTCCTGTTTGCATTTCACATCATTTCCAATCCATGTCCTGTTCCACAGCACACATCATCACATCGTTGCCATGGCTGTGTTTTAAATCCGTATGAACATGACACACACACACACACACACACACACACACACACACACACACACACACACACACACACACACACACAGAGGAACATGTAAAACAAAGCAGGACCTGTGGGTATGAGCAAAGCCTCTCCAGAGGTGGATCACAGCCGGGCTGGGGATGAAACAAGCCTTTCAGAAGCATTTCATATAGACTTCATACTGGCTCTGTTCACACCTGGGTGCTTCACTACACAGTGGGTTACACGTCCAGGGTGGTTTAGGGTTGTCATCGACAGCTAGCAGCAAAACGTCTGTGTTGTTGTTTGTCTTGATGTTCTGTAAAGTTCTGTAATGTTCTGTAATGTTCTTTAATGTTCTGTAAAGTTATGTAATATTCTGTAATGTAATATAATGTTCTGTAAAGTAATATAATGTTCTGTAAAGTTCTGTAAAGTTCTGTAATGTTCTGTAATTTTCTGTAATGTTCTGTTAAGTTATGTAATATTCTGTAATGTAATATAATGTTCTGTAAAGTAATATAATGTTCTGTAATGTTCTGTAATGTTCTGTAAAGTTATGTAATATTCTGTAATGTAATATAATGTTCTGTAAAGTAATATAATGTTCTGTAAAGTTCTGTAATGTTCTGTAATGTTCTGTAAAGTAATATAATGTTCTGTAAAGTTATGTAATATTCTGTAAAGTAATATAATGTTCTGTAAAGTTATGTAATGGTATGTAATGTTATGTCAAGTGCTGAAATGTTCTGTAAAGATTTGCATAAGTGTGTAACGTTATGGAAAGTTCCGTAAAGCTATGTGCAGTTATGTAAAGTCTGTAGTGTCGTAAAGTTATGTGATATTCTGCAAAGTTATGTAAAGTTATATACTGTTCTGTAATGTTCTGTAAAATTGTGTAATGTTCTGTTAAAGTTATTTATTGTTCTGTACAGTTATTTAATGTTCTGTGATGATCTGTGAAGTTATGTAAAGTTATGTAAGGTTGTGTGAAGTTCTGAAAGGTTATGTCAAGTCCTGTAATGTTCTGTAAAGTTATTTTATGTTCTGTGATGTTCTGTAATGTTCTGTAATGTTAGTCTCAATATTCTTTAGGTAATAAATCCTCCATGACGATGACTATGAAGCACTTACCAGAGTCCAAAACGTGTACGTGTACTCACAGCAGCGTACTAGAATATTGGACCGTTGGTTTTCATACTTTTTGAATTGTCATCGCGGCTCAAGCTATTTCTCCAACAGTCAACACCTTCAAATGAATGGAGGATGCGTACGCAGAGACCCGTTGGTTGGGAATTCTGCGGAGGTCCGTGGTTAGGCTGTGTGTCCCTGTCACGACTTACGCCGGAGTCGGTCCCTCTCCTTGTTCGATCTGCACTCGGCGGTCGACGTCACCGGCCTTCTAGCCATCGCCGATCCACTTTTCATTTTCCATTTGTTTTGTCTTTGTTTTCTACACACCTGGTTTCAATTCCCCCATTACATGTTCATTATTTAACCCTCTGGTTTCCCCCATGTTTGTGTGCGTGTTTGTTCTATTGTTCAGGCTGTTACTGACGGCTGGTATTTTGTTGCCGGGTTTTGTTATTACGCCCGTTTATTTCGTGGTACCGGTATTGTTCCCACACCGTAGTACATATTGGGTGCATATTGTGACCTCTAACTGTTTTCCTCACTTGACATGATTCTCTCAAACACTGATGCGTGTCACCCCTCTGTCCACTGACCAAATGGTATGGTCCAATACTGATGATGCACGTGGCCTCCCCTATATTCAGAGTCAATGGTCTGGTCCAATATCCAGTCGACCTGCCCAGTCCATCCCTCAGTGTGTGCGGAGAGCTTTCTCAATCTCACCATTTCCCAATATTACAATGTTTTATCTCTCCATTTGTAAATCTCTGTGTTAGAGCTATTTAACATCAGCTGTTTGCAGCAGGCCTCACCTTGTGCTGGTTTGCGGCTGGTTTGGGGCCCTAGCTGGCCCAAGCTGTGCTGATGAGACCAAAAGAGTCAGTCCAGCAATCGCTTACAAAGTAATGCTCCCTTTCGGAGGCCGGCCGGTCCATACTTACCAGTGTGTGTGTGTGTGTGTGTGTGTGTGTGTGTGTGTGTGTGTGTGTGTGTGTGTGTGTGTGTGTGTGTTTGCATGTGTGTGTACATGTGTGTGTGTGCACGTGTCTGTGTGTGCACGTGTGTGTGTGTGTTCGCGTGTGATAGATATGCATGATATTTCATCGGCAGAACCAGTGCAAATAGAAAACCCTGCTGTGCTAAGGAAAACAATGTGTTTCTGAGGCACCAAACTACAATCCATCACAGAACAACACCCAGAAGACAAAAATACATCCACCTGTTTTTCACATTAGAAGAGAAGGAGAAGAAAAATGACCGGGCTGTATGTCTAGAAAGGCTGTGTGTGTGTGTGCGTGTACGTGTGTTCATATGCATGTGTGTATGTGTGTGTGTGTGTGTGTGTGTAAACTAAGCCAATCCCAGTCCAGCCACTGCCAGGCCAAGCCCAGCTCCAATCCATCAACACCCACTCTGGGCACAGGGAGGACGGAGGCCATTTTGTTAGATTAATTGGATAGTCAGTAATTCAAGGCCAGAAGTAAACATGGATGGCCAGTAAAGCCATTTCTGGCTGAAGAAGTAATACCCTCTCCTCTCCTCTCCTCTCCTCTCCTCTCCTCTCCTCTCCTCTCCAGACCAACCCCTCCCCCCTCCCATCCTCTCCAGACCAACCCCTCCCCCCTCCTCTACTCACGACCCCTACGTTATATTATGCTGACTGAGATTTTCACTTTCCCCACCTCACCTCGACCTGCGGGGACGGCCAATAACACCTCAGTCATTACCAATGATAACACATCTATTCATGTTGAAGGATGGCCTCATTAAAAGGTTCAAATATAAGTCTAAGCTTATGTGTTAATGACACGTTAATGTCTCTGTCAATTACCTCGCTGAGGGTAATGACACCTGCACAGAGAGATGATATCCTACTGCTGGCTGAAGGAGTAAACCTGTAATTCCATCCCCTGGGCGGTTAAGTGTTCCGATGGTCTTTGGAATGATGAAGGTGATGAATATTCCGGCAACATCCCAGAATTTTGGTATCCTGAGAGATATTTCTATAACATGAACAAAGGTTTTTGTTGTGTTTTCGTTTGGTTCGGTGGTAACATTGTATACAGTACACTGAGTTTATAAAACATGAAGGACACCTGGTCTTTCCATGACATAGACTGACCAGGTGAATCCAGGTGAAAGATATGATCCCTTATTGATGTTGAATCCTCTTCAATCAGTGTAGATGAAGGGGAGGAGACAGGTAAAAAAAGAAGATTTTAATGCTTTTAAACAATTGAGACATGGATTGTGTATGTGTGTCATTCAGAGGGTGAATGGACAAGACAACATATTGAAGTGCCTTTGAACAGGGTATGTTAGTAGATACCAGGAGCACCGGTAGGTGTGTGGTACAGACATTCCTGGAACTTGAGGAAAGGTTTTATTTGTGTTTCTGTGGTAACTTTTAAATTCAAGCCATTGGGGCTGGGAGGAATTTAGGACCCATTAGGTATACAAAATATATATATATATATAAAAAAAGATATTGGATAAAATATTGGATTTGGCCTTTACTGCTATAGCCCATTGAACCACACTGAATAACACATTCAGAAATGGCAAAATAGACAGTCCAAAAATGTGTCATAAGGAATGGGGTTTTGAAGTGTCTGTCTTATATCTAGGAGATGTAAGTAAGCTCAGGAAATACTGTATATACATTACAAACTTTTGACTGGTACTGTATATATACACAATGCATTCGGAATGTGTTTACACCCTTTGACTTTTTCCACATTTTGTTACGTTACAGCCTAAAATGGATTGAATTGTTTTTCCCCCTCATCAGTCTACACACAATACCCCATAATGACAAAGCAAAAACTGTTTTTTGGACATTTTTGCAAATTTACAACAAAAAAACTCCATAAAAATAAGTATTCAGACCCTTTACTCAGTACTTTGTTGAAGCACCTTTGGCAGCGATTACAGCCACAAATCTTTTGGGGTTTGACGTTACAAGCTTGGCACACCTGTATTTGGGGAGTTTCTCCCATTCTTCTCTGCAGGGTTTCTGCAGATCCTCTCAAACTCTTTCAGGTTGGATGTTTTTTTCCAGGTGTCTCCAGAGATGTTCGATCGGGTTCAAGTCCGGGCTCTGGTTGGGCTACTCATGGACATTCAATGTCTTGTCCCGAAGCCACTCCTGCGTTGTCTTGGCTGTGTGCTCAGGGTTGTTGTCCTGTTGGAAGGTGAACCTTTGCCCCAGTCTGAGGTCCTGAACGCTCCTTTTACTGAGGAGTGGCTTCTGTCTGGCCCCTCTACCATAAAGGCCTGATTGGTGGAGTGCTGCAGATATGGTTGTCCTTCTGGAAGGTTCTCCCACCTCCCTGACCAAAGCCCTTCTCCCCCGATTTCTTAGTCTGGCTGGGCGGCCAGCTCTAGGTTGAGTCTTGGTGGTTCCAAACGTATTTAATTCAAGAATAATGGAGGCCACTGTGTTGTTGAGGACCTTCAATGCTGCAGAAATGTTTTGGTCCCCTTCCCCAGGTCTGTGCCTCGACACAATCCTGTCTCGGAGCTCTACGGACAATTCCTTCCACCTCATGGCTTGGTTTTTGCTCTTACATGCACTGTCAACTGTGGGACCTTATATAGACAGGTGTGTGCCTTTCCACATCATGTCCAATCAATTGAATTTACCACAGGTGGACTCCAATCAAGTTGTAGAAACATCTCAGGGATGATCAATGGAAGCAGGAGGCACCTGAGCTCAATTTTCGAGTCTCATAGCAAAGTGTCTGATTACTTAAGTATATCCGGGTATTTTATTTCATCCAATTTAGAATAAGGCTAACTTAATTAAGGAGAAGTTTATCTAAAGTTCCATGTATAACAACTGTATTTTCATCAACATTTATGATGAGTATTTCTGTAAATTGATGTGGCTCTCTGCAAAATCACCGGATGTTTTGGAGGCAAAAGATTACTGAACACAACGCGTCAATGTAAACTGATTTTTGCATATAAATATGAACTTTATCGAACAAAACATACATGTATTGTATAACATGAAGTCATATGAGTGTCATCTGATGAAGATCATCAAAGGTTAGTGATTCATTTTATCTCTATTTCTGCTTTTTGTGACTCCTCTCTTTGGCTGGAAAATGGCTGTGTTTTTTTGTGTGTAGGCGCTGACCTAACATAATCATATGGTTTGCTTTCGCCGTAAAGCCTTTTTGAAATCAGACACTGTGGCTGGATTAACAAGAAGTAAAGCTTTAAAATTATGTATATACTTGTATGTTTGAGGAATTTGAATTATGAGATTTTTGTTGTTTTGAATTTGGTGCCCTGCACTTTCAGTGGCTGTTGTCATATCGATCCCGCTAACGGGATTCAAGCCATAAGAAGTTTTAAGCCGGTACCAGTTACCTTCAGATGAGTCTTGTGAGAGTTTAAGCCAGTTACCTTCAGATGAGTCCCGTGAGAGTTTAAGCCAGTTACCTTCAGATGAGTCCCGTGAGAGTGTTTGTGAGAGTCTCCCCATTCAGTAGATTGGTCATAATAGTTTGTAGCACAAATGGTTCTGACGCTACAAAACAGAAGTTGGCACAGCGTTACCGACTTCAGACAATTCCCTTGACACTTGTGGGGGTCATAGAGCAAAACGGAGAACACCATAGTGTTCGTAATAGTTTTGTAGGTCAAACTGTTTGGATGGTACGGACGTTTTTCGTGAGACTGATTTTTGGGATGTCACATGGTCTGACAAACACAGCTGTAGCTCGGCCACCTTCCACTGCAGATGCGGAAGACCGTAATATGCGGATGCGGTAGATTTAGATGCAGCTCATGCTAACTGATATCTCTATCGTAAACTGACAGATTTTGATGGGGATTGTTTAAATGATGTTACTTACTGTAGATTGACTCTAGGGGGGTCTCTGAACATTATACAAACCCAAGTGTTATGTTCCAGAAATGTTCAGACTGTTTGTTGTGTTTGTACTGACATAAGTTTACGACCAGCAGAATGGCATCCAATGGTTTACTAGTAGGGCAGCAGGTAGCCTTGAGGTTAGAGCATTGGGCCAGGAACCGAAATGCTGCTATATTGAATCCCGGAGATGACAAGGTGTGTAATCTGTCCCTGTGACCTTGAACAAGGCACTTAACCCCCCTGGACAATGGTGAACCTCACCATGATCCCTCTCCCTGCGAAGGTCTCAGGGGGAGTATGCAAGAAACACATTTTCACACTAAAACAAGACACATATAAACACCCCCCAAATTATTATTATTATTATTATTGTTATTGTTATTATTATTATTATTGTTATTATTATTGGTATTATAATCATTATTACTTTTTGTGTTATTGTTATTATTTTTATTATTATTATCATCGTTATTATTGTTATTGTTTATATTATTGTTATTATTATTTTTGTTGTTATTATTATTATTATTGTTGTTTTTAGTATTATTGTTATTATTATGAATATTATCATAGTTATTATTACTATTATTATTATTGTTATTGTTATTATTATTATTGTTGTTATTGTGTTATTATTATTATTATTACTATTACTATTATTATTGTTATTATTATTATTATTTTTATTATTATTGTTATTATTACTGTTATTATTATTTTGTTTTTTATTGTTATTTTTGTATTATTATTGTTATTATTGTTAATATTTTATTTGTGTTATTGTTAATATTATTATTATTGTTATTATTATTTATGTTATTATTATTGTTATTATTGTTGTTATTATTTTTTTATTATTGTTGCTATTATTATTTGTATTATTATTGTTACTAGGAGTTGACTTGGGAAATGTGTAATTGATGAGGAAAAGGGATGACCTCCTCCACATACACGTCTGTCTCATACAAGGTAACGTGTCATATGGCGTTTGTTTGTTCTACCGCCAGTCAGCCAGTCAGCCAGTCAGCCAGGCCCTGCCAGCTGTGTGATCAGTGGGATTGATCTTTTGGCAGCAGGACACTCATCTGTCCCACCTCTCTCTCTTTATCTCTTTCTCTCTCTCTCTCTCTCTCTCTCTCTCTCTCTCTCTCTCTCTCTCTCTCTCTCTCTTTCTCTCTCTCTCTCTCTTTCCTACTCTCTCTCTTCTTCTCTCTCTCTCTCTCTCCTCTCTTTATCTCTCTCTCTCTCTCTCTCTCGTCTCCCCCTATCTCTCACTCTTGTGTTCCCCCCTCCCCATCTTTTCTCTCTGTTTCTCTATTTTCCACCAGGCAGACCATCTCAGTGTAAAATCATGGTTAATGCACCGTGACAACCTGACACAACGCACAGTCTAGGTCTGCTCCATCTGCTTTGTATTTCATTTACTTAAAGGGTGTGTGTGTGTGTGTGTGTGTGTGTGTGTGGGTGGTGTGTGTGTGTGTGTGTGTGTGTGTGTGTGTGTGTGTGTGTGTGTGTGTGTGTGTGTGTGTGTGTGTGTGTGTGTGTGTGTGTGTGTGTGTGTGTAGATGAAAGTAGCTGTGTGTTATTCTCTAACGGACTACCTCGCACCATTCTTCATCGTCCGCCTGTCTGTAGCTTTCCCACACACCAGACCAAGTAGAGAAAAAATAAATCCTGACAAAATGATCGCTGACTGGTCGATCAAAGGTGGCCAAAAATATGTTAAAAGACCTGTGAGGGGTGAGAAGGGCCATGGCCTGCCTCATTAACACCATTAGGAGAAAGGAGAGAGGGTAGGAAGGGAGCCTGGATTAGATAGCTGTCTTTAGATCGGTTCAGAGGGGTTATCCTCAGTGGGAAGAGGTAATGTGGGACATCTTCTTGTAGTTTTCTCTTCTTGTCATTGGAAGATGGAAGAAATTAGACCATTATGGACTGAAGGAAGGGAGCGAGGGCCTGTTAGGGATCATTTTCCTAATTATGGGATGGAACGATGCAATGATGTGGAGCAGGCCTGGGGCGAAACGTGTCAGACAGAGGGAGAGAGGGAAGTAGGGAGGGAGGGGAGACTGTAAGTGTTAAGCCTTTACTGTGACTAGCTAACAGTCCTAACGGTTAGTGCTGGGACATTACTGTATGACTTAATGGAACTAACGATGCTAAAGCATTATGTGTTAATGCTGAACTGGACGGGCTATAGACCCCAGCTGTGTGTGTGTGTGTGTTTGTTTGTGTGTGTGTGTGTGTGTGTGTGTGTGTGTGTGTGTGTGTGTGTGTGTGTGTGTGTGTGTGTGTGTGTGTGTGTGTGTGTGTGTGTCTGTGTGTGTGTGTGTGTGTGTGCGTGGCTGGAGTGTGCAGAACGATGGATGTCTCATCCCTAAAGGTGAGGCCTACTCAGCATGCAGCTGAACCAACAGATCCTTGCTGCCCCTGAGGAAGACAGGAACGTGTGTGTGTTTCACTCTCTCTCTCCACTCCCCAAAAGTAAAGAAGGAAAAGGCCTTAGAGAACGAGAGAAAGAAGCCAAGTCTCTACCATCTAATATATCATCCTCATCTATCACCTCATCTATCATTCTCATGTATCACCTCCTCTATCACCTCCTCTATCATCCTCATCTGTCACCTCATCTATCATTCTCATCTATCATATCATCTATCATCCTCATCTATCACCTCATCTATCACCTCATCTATCATCCTCATCTATCACCTCATCTATCACCTCATCTATCACCTCATCTATCACCTCATCTATCACCTCATCTATCACCTCACCTATTATCCTCCTCTGTCACCTCCTCTATCACCTCAACTATCACCTCCTCTATCACCTCAACTATCACCTCCTCTATCATCCCATCTATCACCTCATCTATCATCTATCATCCTCATCTATCACCTCATCTATCACCTCATCTATCACCTCATCTATCATCCTCATCTATCACCTCATCTATCATCTATCATCCTCATCTATCACCTCATGTATCATCCTCATCTATCACCTCATGTATCATCCTCAACTATCATCCTCATCTATCACCTCATCTATCATCTATCATCCCATCTATCACCTCATCTATCATCTATCATCCTCATCTATCACCTCATCTATCATCTATCATATCATCTATCACCTCATCTATCATCTATCATATCATCTATCACCTCATCTATCATCTATCATCCTCATCTATCACCTCATCTATCATCCTCCTCTATCATCCTCATCTATCACCTCACCTATCACTATTCTTCCATCTGTTTTCCCTCACTTCTTTCCATATTTCCCTCTCTTTCCTCAGGATCACTTTATGGACTGCTCTCTTCACTTCACCTGAAGAGGAGATGATCTGAGAACACACAGGAAGAAAGTAGATCCCGTCAGCTCTCGTTTACGACCTGTATAAATGGTAGGTAATACTACTGGGAGAGAGGGAGGGAGGGATAGCGGGAAAGAGGGATGGTGGAGGGAAGCAGGGAGTGAGGGAGAGAGAGAGGGAGGGAGAGAGGTAGGAGAGAGCGGTGACGGAGAGGGAAGGAGAGAGACAGAGCCAGAGAAAGGAGGGAGGGAGGGGACAGAAAGTGTGAGAGAGAGAGCGAGAGAGCGAGCGAGAGAGAGAGAGTCTCAGAAAGAGAGAGAGAAAAAGAGGGAGAGAGAGACCAAGTCTCAGAAAGAGAGACCCAACAGGGCTCTAAGTATATGACAAACCAGTCTATCTACTTGTCTATCTATATTACCAACCTGTCTGTCTATATTACCTACCTGTCTATCTATGTTACCAACCTGTATATCTATATTACCAACTGGTACATCTGTATTATCAACCTGTCTATCTATATCACCAACCTGTCTATCTATATTACGAACCTGTCTGTCTATATTACCAACCTGTCTGTCTATATTACCAACCTGTCTATCTATATTACGAACCTGTCTATCTATATTACCAACCTGTCTATCTATATTACCAACCTGTCTGTCTATATTACCAACCTGTCTATCTATATTACCAACCTGTCTATCTATATTACCAACCTGTCTGTCTATATTACCAACCTGTCTGTCTATATTACCAACCTGTCTATCTATATTACCTACCTGTCTATCTATGTTACCAACCTGTATATCTATATTACCAACTGGTACATCTATATTATCAACCTGTCTATCTATATCACCAACCTGTCTATCTATATTACCTACCTGTGCATCTATATTACCAACCTTTCTATCTATATTACCAACCTGTATATCTATATTACCAACCTGTATATCTATATTACCAACCTGTCTGTCTATATTTCCAACCTGTATATCTATATTACCAACCTGTCCATCTGTATATCTATATTATTAACCTGTCTATCTGTCTATCTATATTATTAACCTGTCTATCTGTCTATCTATATTACCAACCTGTCCATCTGTATATCTATATTCCCAACCTGTCTATCTGTATATCTATATCAACAACCTGTCTATATGTCTATCTATATTACCAACCTGTCCATCTGTCTATCTATATTACCAACCTGTCTATCTGTATATCTATATTACCAACCTGTCTATCTGTCTATCTATATTACCAACCTGTCCATCTGTATATCTATATTACCAACCTGTCTATCTGTATATCTATATTACCAACCTGTCTATATGTATATCTATATTACCAACCTGTCCATCTGTATGTCTATATTACCAACCTGTCTATCTGTATATCTATATTACCAACCTGTCTATCTGTCTATCTATATTACCAACCTGTCTATCTGTATATCTATATTACCAACCTGTCCATCTGTATATCTATATTACCAACCTGTCTATCTGTATATCTATATTACCAACCTGTCTATCTGTATATCTATATTACCAACCTGTCTATCTGTATATCTATATCACCAACCTGTCTATCTGTCTATCTATATTACCAACCTGTCCATCTGTCTATCTATATTACCAACCTGTCTATCTGTATATCTATATCACCAACCTGTCTATCTGTATATCTATATTACCAACCTGTCCATCTGTCTATCTATATTACCAACCTGTCTATCTGTATATCTATATCAACAACCTGTCTATCTGTCCATCTGTATATCTATATTACCAACCTGTCTATCTGTCTATCTATATTACCAACCTGTCCATCTATATTACCAACCTGTCTATCTATATTACCAACCTGTCTATCTGTCTATCTATATTACCAACCTGTCCATCTGTATATCTATATTACCAACCTGTCTATCTGTATATCTATATTACCAACCTGTCTATATGTATATCTATATTACCAACCTGTCCATCTGTATATCTATATTACCAACCTGTCTATCTGTATATCTATATTACCAACCTGTCTATCTGTCTATCTATATTACCAACCTGTCTATCTGTATATCTATATTACCAACCTGTCCATCTGTATATCTATATTACCAACCTGTCTATCTGTATATCTATATTACCAACCTGTCTATCTGTATATCTATATTACCAACCTGTCAACCTGTCTATCTTTATTACCAACCTGTCTATCTGTCTATCTATATTACCAACCTGTCCATCTATATTACCAACCTGTCTATCTATATTACCAACCTGTCTATCTGAATATCTATATCAACAACCTGTCTATCTGTCTATCTATATTACCAACCTGTCTATCTGTATATCTATATTACCAACCTGTCTATCTGTATATCTATATTACCAACCTGTCTATCTGTATATCTATATTACCAACCTGTCTATCTGTATATCTATATTACCAACCTGTCTATCTGTATATCTATATTACCAACCTGTCTATCTGTATATCTATATTACCAACCTGTCTATCTGTATATCTATATTACCAACCTGTCTATCTGTATATCTATATTACCAACCTGTCTATCTGTATATCTATATTACCAACCTGTCTATCTGTATATCTATATTACCAACCTGTCTATCTGTATATCTATATTACCAACCTGTCCATCTGTCTATCTATATTACCAACCTGTCTATCTGTCTAACCTGCTCCTAGTAATCAAACAAAACACATGGCCATTTTCATCTAAGGTTTTCGGGTCAATTGAACCACCTGACCTCAGCCAATCATAAAAGTGTTAATGCGGCCATTGCGCTGCTTGCACGCATTGATTAAGTTCATAACTCGATTTGAGCCGCACAGAGCCAGGGACAATAAAAATCGGAATGGAAATAAATCTTACTTGAGCACATAATCTCCAGAAAATCTAAATTTAAAATAGATGTTTTTTTATGGTGTATTTTGTCATCATGTGAGTGTGGCCTTTCGGCCTGTGTGATTATTGATATCTCTGATCCGCTGTTTAACCTTTTCCATCTGTGTGGCCGTATTGGATTCTCTGTAGTGTTTCCATGTTGACTGAGGGTCATATTCATTACAGCAAACTGTAGCAAAATATAGCAAGACATTTCTTATTGGATAACTTCAGTTAGTCCCTCCATGTTTCAGAACATGTTATTTTAGTTTGTTGTCTAATGAATTCACCTCAGGTCATAGACCCTATGTTGTTACCAGCCTGTCCCCCAACTAATATGTCCTGTTGAAATATCAGCCTGTTGAGATATCAGCCTGTTGTCCCCCTACTAATATGTCCTGTTGAGATATCAGCCTGTTGTCCCCCTACTAATATGTCCTGTTGAGACATCAGCCTGTTCTCCCCCTACTAATATGTCCTGTTCAGATATCAGCCTGTTGTCCCCCTACTAATATGTCCTGTTGAGATATCAGCCTGTTGTCCCCCTACTAATATGTCCTGTTGAGATATCAGCCTGTTGTCCCCCTACTAATATGTCCTGTTGAGATATCAGCCTGTTCAGATATCAGCCTGATGTCCCCCTACTAATATGTCCTGTTGAGATATCAGCCTGTTGTCCCCCTACTAATATGTCCTGTTGAGATGTTAACCTGTTGTCCCCCTACTAATATGTCCTGTTCAGATATCAGCCTGTTGTCCCCCTACTAATATGTCCTGTTGAGATGTTAACCTGTTGTCCCCCTACTAATATGTCCTGTTCAGATATCAGCCTGTTGTCCCCCTACTAATATGTCCTGTTGAGATATCAGCCTGTTGTCCCCCTACTAATATGTCCTGTTCAGATATCAGCCTGTTGTCCCCCTACTAATATGTCCTGTTGAGATATCAGCCTGTTGTCCCCCTACTAATATGTCCTGTTCAGATATCAGCCTGTTGTCCCCCTACTAATATGTCCTGTTGAGATGTTAACCTGTTGTCCCCCTACTAATACAGTGGGGGAAAAAATGCAAACCTGGTGGCCAACTACAAGAAATGTCTGACCTCTGTGATTGCCAACAAGGGTTTTGCCACCAAGTACTAAGTCATGTTTTGCAGAGGGGTCAAATACTTATTTCCCTCATTAAAATGCAAATCATTTTATAACATTTTTGACATGCGTTTTTCTGGATTTTTTGTTGTTGTTTTTCTGTCTCTCACTGTTCAAATAAACCTACCATTAAAATTATAGACTGATCATTTCTTTGTCAGTGGGCAAATGTACAAAATCAGCAGGGGATCAAATACTTTTTTCCCTCACTGTATGTCCTGTTGAGATATTAGCCTGTTGAGATATCAGCCTGTTGTCCCCCTACTAATATGTCCTGTTGAGATGTTAACCTGTTGTCCCCCTACTAATATGTCCTGTTCAGATATCAGCCTGTTGTCCCCCTACTAATATGTCCTGTTCAGATATCAGCCTGTTGTCCCCCTGCTAATATGTCCTGTTCAGATATCAGCCTGTTGTCCCCCTACTAATATGTCCTGTTGAGATGTTAACCTGTTGTCCCCCTACTAATACAGTGGGGGAAAAAATGCAAACCTGGTGGCCAACTACAAGAAATGTCTGACCTCTGTGATTGCCAACAAGGGTTTTGCCACCAAGTACTAAGTCATGTTTTGCAGAGGGGTCAAATACTTATTTCCCTCATTAAAATGCAAATCATTTTATAACATTTTTGACATGCGTTTTTCTGGATTTTTTGTTGTTGTTTTTCTGTCTCTCACTGTTCAAATAAACCTACCATTAAAATTATAGACTGATCATTTCTTTGTCAGTGGGCAAATGTACAAAATCAGCAGGGGATCAAATACTTTTTTCCCTCACTGTATGTCCTGTTGAGATATCAGCCTGTTGAGATATCAGCCTGTTGTCCCCCTACTAATATGTCCTGTTGAGATATCAGCCTGTTGTCCCCCTACTAATATGTCCTGTTCAGATATCAGCCTGTTGTCCCCCTACTAATATGTCCTGTTGAGATATCAGCCTGTTGTCCCCCTACTAATATGTCCTGTTGAGATATCAGCCTGTTGTCCCCCTGCTAATATGTCCTGTTCAGACATCAGCCTGTTGTCCCCCTACTAATATGTCCTGTTCAGATATCAGCCTGTTGTCCCCCTGCTAATATGTCCTGTTCAGATATCAGCCTGTTGTCCCCCTACTAATATGTCCTGTTCAGATATCAGCCTGTTGTCCCCCTACTAATATGTCCTGTTCAGATATCCATTCAAACAGATCAGTTATATTTATGCTTGAAGAGTTAACTGATAAATAATGATGAGTTGGTGTCTGGTTGAGGGGAGAACAAACCAAGCAAATCCAAATGACCAACATATAGGTAGATTAGGTCCCTGAAATTAGGCTCACCTAACAACTTGATCTCTGACAACGTGTTCAATTTGCACAGGTCAAAAGTTGATGATGCTAATTCTCAGCTATAATGAAGTCTTCTTTGGTGATTTGTATTTGTATTTTTTACTTAACCCTTTTTTTTCTTAAAAATTCTTAAAATGTTGTTGGTTAAGGGCTTGTAAATAATCATTTCACTGTTGTATTCGGCGCATGTGACAAATCACGATTTGATTTGATTTTAGCTCCAAATAAGCTTATGATTACATCCCAATATACATTTGTATTAGTCACATGTGCCGAATACAACAGGTGTAGACTTTACAGTGAAATGCTTACTTACGAGCCGTTAACCAACAACGCAGTTAAAAACATTATGAATAAGAATAAGAAATAAAAGGAACAAGTAATTAAAGAGCAGCAGTAAAATAACAATAGCGAGGCTATATACAGGTGGTACCGGTACAGAGTCAATGTGCGGGGGCACCGGTTAGTCGAGGTAATTGAGGTAATATGTACATGTAGGTAGAGTTATTAAAGTGACTATGCAGAGATAATAACAGAGAGTAGCAGTGGCGTAAAGAGGGGGTGGGGGTGGGGTGGGCAATGCAAATAGTCTGGGTAGCCATTTGATTAGATGTTCAGGATTCTTATGGCTTAGGGGTAGAAGCTGTTTAGAAGCCTCTTGGACCAGACTTGGCGCTCCATATTCCCTATATAGTGCACTACTTTTAACCAGAGCCATATGGGCCATGGTCAAAAGTAGTGCACATTTGGGATGCAAACAACATCCACACTGCAGAGACATTAAACAGGCCTGGACTAATCAAATAAACAAGTACTTAGGACGAACACAAACAGAGGGGATTTTGGCAAAGACTACGTTTGAAGCAGAGTGTCATTTCAGATGTTAAACAAGAAATAAAATGTAATGTCTGCAGATATCCTGCTTTATGGACATACAGTACGTCCTCAATGGCATGGGTTAGCAAAAAAAATGATGGGTCATAAAATTATACATAGATTTGTATTTAATGTAATATTTATTTAGCCAGGAAGTCATGCAGAGCCAACAGTCTTTATGAGATGAGCCCTGCATTAACACATCCAGAAACAACAATTACACTACGTATACATATCTACACCCAGCAAATATATAAACGCAACACGTAAAGTGTTGGTCCCATGTTTCATGTTTCAAATAAAAGACCCCTGAAGTGTTTCATATGCTCAAAAATATTTTTTTCTTTCATATTTTGAGAACAAATTTGTTTACAAACCCTGTTAATGAGCATTTCTCCTTTGCCAAGGTAATCCATCCACGTGACAGGTGTGGCATATCAAGAAGCTGATTAAACAGCATGATCATTGCACAGGTGCACCTTGTGCTGGGGACAAAAAAAGGCCACTCTAAAATGTGCACAGTGCCACAGATGTTTCATGTTTTGAGGGAGTGTGCAATCGTCATGCTGACTGCAGGAATGTCCACCAGAGCTGTTGCCAGAGAATTTTATGTTATTTTCTCTACCATAAGCCGCCTCAAATTACATTTTAAAGAATTAGGCAGTATGTCCAACCGGCCTCTGAACCACAGACCACGTGGATGGCATCGTGTGGGTGAGCGATTTGCTGATTACAACGTTGTGAACAGAGTGCCCCATGTGGCGGTGGGGTTATGGTATGGGCAGGCATAAGCTATGGACAACGAACACAATTGCATTTTATCGATGGCAATTTGAAAACACAGAGATACCGTGACGAGATCCTGAGGCCCATTGTCGTGCCATTCATCACCTTATGTTTCAGCATGATAATGTACAGCCCCATGTCACAAGGGTCTGTACACAGTAAGCTGAAAATGTAAGCTGAAAATGTCCCAGTTCTTACATGGCCTGCATACTCACCAGACATGTCACCCATTGAGCATGTTTGGGATGCTCTGGATTGACATGTAGAACAGCTTGTTCCAGTTCCCGCCAATATCCAGGAACTTCGCACAGCCATTGAAGAGGAGTGGGACAACATTACACAGGCCACAATCAACAGCCTGATCAACTCTATGCGAAGGAGATGTGTCGCGCTGCATGAGGCAAATGGTGGTCACACCAGATACTGACAGGTTTTCTGATCCACACCCCTACTTTTTTTAAGGCATCTCTGTGACCAACTGATGTATGTATGTGTTCCAGTCATGTGAAATCCATAGATTAGGGCTTAATGAATGTATTTCAATTGACTGATTTCCTTCTATGAACTGAAACAGTAAAATCTTTGAAATTGCGTTTATATTTTTGTATATATACACTACACATCAATTACACAATACATAAAAAGCAAAACACATTTATCTGAAACAAACACATTTTTCAGTAAAAAAGCCCTCTAACATCTGCCTGAATAGCCCTATTGGCACCAACTCCACACGAGGTGCAAAAAAAACAAAAAGCAGATTAACCAAACTGTTTGGAGAACGAAGGGATCTGCAGGGTTAGTGTCACGTCCTGACCACAGAAAGCTGTTATTTTCTATGGTAGAGTAGGTCAGGGCGTGACAGGGGGGTTTTCTAGTTTAGTTTTTCTATGTTATTATGTTCTAGTTTTGTATTTCTATGTTGCTGTTGGTCATCGTTGTCTCTAATTGGAGATCATACTTAAGTAGGTGTTTTTCCCACCTGTGTTTGTGGGAGATTGTTTTTGAGTTAGTGTATGTTTCACCTCTGTGTGACGGTTTGTTGTTTTTTGTTATTCAGTTTATTTGTATGTATTGAGTAGTTTCACAGTGAAAATAAAATGTGGAACGACACACACGCTGCACTTTGGTCCGCTCCTTCCTACGACAACCGTGACAGTTAGCCATCCCTGAGTCTGGGTCTGGTAACATATAGGTTCATGGATTTTCAAATGCATAATAATGGAAACATTAAAAACATTAGAAAAAAGTCCTGCTGCTAGTGAGATTACCTGATCAATTTGAATGCACCATTCTCAACTGACCAGAGAATAACACTTGGAAGTAAATGCAACACATTATTTCAATATCGGACCATTATTTGTACTTAATTTGTTCCAAATACTTTATGCTATTTTTCTACAATAAATGACATTTTGACCTACTGCCAAATAGTGAACATTTCACCTAGTAAAACAACAAAATATTTTCTCAATCTTATGAAACTGTTCTCGGTGTGACAGTATTTAAGGATTGAGAATGAAAAATCTGACCTTGTGTGTATAAATGAGATTGGACATTAATATTTTGATTGCCTGGGTTTTGGCACTGTGTAACCCCGTTGTTACCACTGCACCCGCATGGCCCTGATGGAGCCTGTCGAGCCCCTCCACTCTGGAGCCCCTCCACTCTGGAGCCCCTCCACCCTGGAGCCCCTCCACTCTGGAGCCCCTCCACTCTGGAGCCCATACATTCTGGAGCCCCTCCACCCTGGAGCCCATCCATTCTGGAGCCCCTTCGCTCTGGAGCCCCTCCACTCTGGAGCCCATCCATTCTGGAGCCCCTCCACTCTGCTGGAGCCCCTCCACTCTGGAGCCTTTCCACTCTGCTGGAGCCCATCCACTCTGGAGCCAATCCATTCTGGAGCCCCTCCACTCTGGAGCCCATCCATTCTGGAGCCCCTCCACTCTGGAGCCCATCCATTCTGGAGCCCCTCCACTCTGGAGCCCCTCCATTCTGGAGCCCATCCACTTTAGAGCCCCTCCATTCTGGAGCCCCTCCACTCTGGAGCCCATCCATTCTGGAGTCCACCCACTTTAGAGCCCCTCCACTCTGGAGCCCATCCACTCTGGAGCCCCTCCACTCTGGAGCCTTTCCACTCTGCTGGAGCCCATCCACTCTGGAGCCAATCCATTCTGGAGCCCCTCCACTCTGGAGCCCATCCATTCTGGAGCCCCTCTACTCTGGAGCCCATCCATTCTGGAGCCCCTCCACTCTGGAGCCCCTCCATTCTGGAGCCCATCCACTTTAGAGCCCCTCCATTCTGGAGCCCCTCCACTCTGGAGCCCATCCATTCTGGAGTCCACCCACTTTAGAGCCCCTCCACTCTGGAGCCCATCCACTCTGGAGCCCCTCCACTCTGGAGCCCATCCACTCTGGAGCCCCTCCACTCTGGAGCCCATCCACTCTGGAGCCCCTCCACTCTGGAGCCCCTCCACTCTGGAGCCCATCGATTCTGGAGCCGATCCACTCTGGAGCCCCTCCACTCTGGAGCCCCTCCATTCTGGAGCCCATCCACTCTGGAGCCCCTCCACTCTGGAGCCCATCCACTCTGGAGCCCCTCCACTCTGGAGCCCATCCATTCTGGAGCCCATCCACTTTGGCCAGATGGCTCTGGGCAGGATCCACTTTCTGGTGTTTAATTATGATCGTAATCAGGGGAAATTGGGATCAATTAAAAAGAGAGGGATATTAATGAAACGCCATCGAGAGCCATGAGCAGAGAGACAAGCCGGCCGGACAGTTCTCGTAATCGTCTCTCGTTTCTACCATCTCACTAGCATTAGCAAATCATTGGGCATTCGCTGGTAAAATCATCTATCTAGCAAAATGCCCAATTATACACTAATGCTAGCGAGATTGTAGTTGACTCTGGCAGATGTGATGTTGACCTCTGTATGAAAAGTTAGCTAATTGTCTGAGTGGATTTCAACTCATTTCATTCATATACTGTATCATCCACTAATGATCATTCAGATTACGTTGAAAAACATAGGCAAGAAACTGATTTGTCAACGATGAAAATGACAATGTCAGCAGAAAATGACGAAGGTTGTGATAACAAAATGACAGCAATTGAAATGAGCATTTTACCATTAAAAATGTGTTATAGAGGTCTATTTTGTGTGAATGTTTATTACAACACAACACACAAATTGTTTTCGATGCATGTCTGGGACGATGGTATTCTGATCTAAGTGTTAAAGACAGGCCGTCTGGTGTGTGGCAACTGGCAACCGTTCAACTGCACCCCAAGCACACGTGCACACACACACACACACGCCAAGCACACACACACACACACACACCCCAAGCACACACACACACACACACACGCCAAGCACACACACACACACACCCCAAGCTGTTCCTGTCATACGGCAAGGTGTTGGTCACCACCTGAGCAAGAGGGACAGGGGGAGAGATGAGGAGAGGGAAGGGAAGGGGAATGGAGGAAGAGATGAGGAGAGGGAAGGGAAGGGGAATGGAGGAAGAGATGAGGAGAGGGAAGGGGAATGGAGGAAGAGATGAGGAGAGAGAAGGGAAGGGGAATGGAGGAAGAGATGAGGAGAGGGAAGGGGAATGGAGGAAGAGATGAGGAGAGAGAAGGGAAGGGGAATGGAGGAAGAGATGAGGAGAGAGAAGGGGAATGGAGGAAGAGATGAGGAGAGGGAAGGGGAATGGAGGAAGAGATGAGGAGAGGGAAGGGGAATAGAGGAAGAGATGAGGAGAGGGAAGGGGAATGGAGGAAGAGATGAGGAGAGGGAAGGGGAATGGAGGAAGAGATGAGGAGAGGGAAGGGGAATGGAGGAAGAGATGAGGAGAGAGAAGGGGAATGGAGGAAGAGATGAGGAGAGGGAAGGGGAATGGAGGAAGAGATGAGGAGAGAGAAGGGGAATGGAGGAAGAGATGAGGAGAGGGAAGGGGAATGGAGGAAGAGATGAGGAGAGGGAAGGGGAATGGAGGGAGAGATGAGGAGAGAGAAGGGGAATGGAGGAAGAGATGAGGAGAGGGAAGGGGAATGGAGGGAGAGATGAGGAGAGGGAAGGGGAATGGAGGAAGAGATGAGGAGAGGGAAGGGGAATAGAGGAAGAGATGAGGAGAGAGAAGGGAAGGGGAATAGAGGAAGAGATGAGGAGAGAGAAGGGGAATGGAGGAAGAGATGAGGAGAGGGAAGGGGAATGGAGGAAGAGATGAGGAGAGAGAAGGGGAATGGAGGAAGAGATGAGGAGAGGGAAGGGGAATGGAGGAAGAGATGAGGAGAGGGAAGGGGAATGGAGGAAGAGATGAGGAGAGGGAAGGGGAATGGAGGAAGAGATGAGGAGAGAGAAGGGGAATGGAGGAAGAGATGAGGAGAGAGAAGGGGAATGGAGGAAGAGATGAGGAGAGAGAAGGGGAATAGAGGAAGAGATGAGGAGAGGGAAGGGGAATGGAGGAAGAGATGAGGAGAGGGAAGGGGAATGGAGGAAGAGATGAGGAGAGGGAAGGGGAATGGAGGAAGAGATGAGGAGAGGGAAGGGGAATGGAGGAAGAGATGAGGAGAGAGAAGGGAAGGGGAATGGAGGAAGAGATGAGGAGAGGGAAGGGGAATGGAGGAAGAGATGAGGAGAGGGAAGGGGAATGGAGGAAGAGATGAGGAGAGGGAAGGGGAATGGAGGAAGAGATGAGGAGAGGGAAGGGGAATGGAGGGAGAGATGAGGAGAGGGAAGGGAAGGGGAATGGAGGAAGAGATGAGGAGGGGGAAGGGGAATGGAGGGAGAGATGAGGAGAGGGAAGGGGAATGGAGGAAGAGATGAGGAGAGGGAAGGGGAATGGAGGAAGAGATGAGGAGAGGGAAGGGGAATGGAGGGAGAGATGAGGAGAGGGAAGGGGAATGGAGGGAGAGATGAGGAGAGAGAAGGGGAATGGAGGGAGAGATGAGGAGAGGGAAGGGAAGGGGAATGGAGGAAGAGATGAGGAGGGGGAAGGGGAATGGAGGGAGAGATGAGGAGAGAGAAGGGGAATGGAGGAAGAGATGAGGAGAGAGAAGGGGAATGGAGGAAGATAAGAGGAGGGGGGGCTGCAAAGGGGATGGAAGCTGACTCGAGGTATGTTGCCCAAGCAGACAGATGCCACCACTGTTGCTGTTGCATTGTGGGATATAAATAGAGTAGCGCCAAGTCGTTCCAACCTTATTGGAACTCAGAGGGACCACCACATTCTGCCAGGATCACCCGCTGGCACAGAAATGAAGAGAGAGAGGAATGAGTGTGGTGAGAGAAACCCTGTGAAAAAGGTGGACCTCCCTCACTGGCTGTGAACTGTCGATTTACATAATGGACGTGATGGGAAGCAATGGGATGCCTTGGGCCTCTTACTGAGATCTTTTTCTCATTGTAACACTGTCTAATGCAACACTTAAAATCTGTTGTTTAAAGGTGCAATATGCAGAAATCGCTCCACCATTTCCTGGTTGCTCAAATTCTAATAGTTTGCCTAATTTCAGTTTATGTGACAAAACAAGCAAGTATATTGTAGAGAATCATTGTACCATCTAAATCGCTGTGAAATATATTTTCCATAACCAAACATATTGTTTTTTCAGCTGAAGTACAAAACAAAAGTAAGACTCTAAAACTAAACTAGCTCACATAGCGCAAAGAGAACAGATCTAACGCTTCTTACACTTCCTTTCAATGAGAATGACAGATCTATAACTCGTATTTCTATGTGAATTTGGTTGGGTCGCCTCAAAAAGTTACATATTCAAGCTTTAATCCATTTCCGATAGAAGGAAAAACATTGAGTACATTATGAAAGAATTCAAAATATCTATATTCAAAAAAAGTATATTCATGAGTCTTTCTCACTGTCATGGCTGACTGTTGCCATGTACACTGAGTATGGAAAACATTAAGAACACCTGTATTTTCCATGAAATAGACTGACCAGGTGAATCCAGGTGAAAGCTATGATCCCTTATTGATGTCACTTGTTAAACCCACTTCCATCAGTGTAGATGAAGGGAAGAGACAGGTTAAAGAAGGATTTTTAAGCCTTGAGACCATTGAGACATGGATTGTGTATGTGTGCCATTCAGAGGGTGAAAGATTTAAGTGCCTTTGAACAGGGTATGGTAGTAGGTGCCAGGCACTCCGGTTTGTATCAAGAACAGCAACGCTGCTGGGGTTTTTCACGCTCAACAGTTTCCTGTGTGTATTAAGAATGGTCTACCACCCAAAGGACATCTAACCAACTTGACACGACTGTAGGAAGCTTTGGAGTCAACATGGGCCAGCATCCCTGTGGAACGCTTTAGACACCTTGTAGAGGCCATTCCCCAACGAACTGAGGCTGTTCTGTGGGGGGGGTGCAAATCAATATTAGGAAGAGGTGTGTGCACGTGTGTGTGTGTGTGTGTGTGTGTGTGTGTGTGTGTGTGTGTGTGTGTGTGTGTGTGTGTGTGTGTGTGTGTGTGTGTGTGTGTGTGTGTGTGTGTGTGTGTGTGTGTGTGTGTGTGGCTGTGACCATGATCGACGACTTAACAACATTATCCCAGACAACAATAGACCAATCAGTGAGGTTTCCTCTCAACCTCGACCTGCCGGTTTCAGAGTGTAAACATTGTGTGTGTGTGTGTGTGTGTGTGTGTGTGTGTGTGTGTGTGTGTGTGTGTGTGTGTGTGTGTGTGTGTGTGTGTGTATCTGTAATGGTAGCGATACAATTAGTATTTTCAGTGTCCAGGCATCGCAGTGAGGTGGGTTTAATCATGGTGAAGGGTGTTACCCAGAATCCCCAGCTTTATCCAGATCAGAGGAAGTAGTATACACAACGTATAGAATTTCTGAGATCCAGAACATACATTACATTACTTACCACAGATGGCAGACACACCTAACTAACACACCTCAAAGCACAAATTCATGCATGGGAACTATTCAATCAAAACCTTTAACCAGATTTCCAAAATCAACATTTTCAGTTCCAAAGATGTCCATTTGGACTTACCTAAACAATGTCAAGCATATTCAATGACACAGGCTTTCTGGTTCAGAAACGGCCCAATGATGTTTCTTTGTTTTGAACTTATTCAGTAAATGTGTCACCGGTGTCTGAATGGAATAACAGCTCTGTGTTTGTCCTGCCTGGGTTTACATCTGTTCTACTAAATAAACCTGGGCCTCTTTATTTCTCTCTCTCCCTCCCCAGCCTTCTCATATCCCTCAGAAGACTGCCAGGACTGGCTTCTAGTACACTAAAACCCTGCCTTCTATGTCACACACACACACACACACACACACACACACACACACACACACACACACACACACACACACACACACCGTCTTCGTCGGCCAGGGTTATCGGCAGTACAGCCTGAATAATTCAACCATGCCCCAGCGCCCTACACACACACATGCACACACGTGCACATGTATTCACACACACACACACACAAACACACACACAAACACACACACACACACTGTTTTGGAGGAAAGCAATACAATGTCTCAAAAGTCAGTGCCTTGCAAAACAGCAAAAAAACAGTAACTTGACCCAGGTTGAAAAGATAGAGGGAGAGAGAGGAAGAAAGAGAGAGAGAGAGAGCTAGATAGAGAGAGACAGTGAAAGAAAGAGAGACAGAGAAAGAAAGAGAGAGACAGTGAAAGAAAGAGAGAGAGTGAGAGAGAAAGAGAGAGACAGTGAAAGAAAGAGAGAGAGTGAGAGAGAAAGAAAGAGAGAGACAGAGAGACAGAGAGAGACAGAGAGAGAGACAGAGAGTGAGAGAGACAGAGAGAGAGAGACAGTGAAAGAAAGAGAGAGACAGTGAAAGAAAGAGAGAGACAGAGAAAGAAAGAGAGAGAGTGAGAGAGAAAGAGAGAGACAGTGAAAGAAAGAGAGAGAGTGAGAGAGAAAGAAAGAGAGAGACAGAGAGACAGAGAGAGACAGAGAGAGAGACAGAGAGTGAGAGAGACAGAAAGAGAGAGACAGTGAAAGAAAGAGAGAGACAGTGAAAGAAAGAGAGAGAGTGAGAGAGAAAGAGAGAGACAGTGAAAGAAAGAGAGAGAGAGACAGAGAGACAGAGAGAGACAGAGAGAGAGACAGAGAGTGAGAGAGAAAGAAAGAGAGAGACAGTGAAAGAAAGAGAGAGAGTGAGAGAGAAAGAGAGAGACAGTGAAAGAAAGAGAGAGAGAGACAGAGAGAGAAAGAGAGAGACAGAGAGAGACAGAGAGAGACAGAGAGAGACAGAGAGAGAAAGAGAGAGACAGAGAGAGACAGAGAGAGACAGAGAGAGACAGAGAGAGAGACAGAGAAAGAAAGAGAGAGACAGAGAGAGAGTTCTGCTCAAAGGAATGTTTTCCACTCAGAAGAAACTAACCCCCCCAAACAAACTTCAAACACTTCAAACAAAAGCATTTTTTCGGTCAATTAGATATATCTAATGTTCCTTTTGAGGTGTGAAGCTTAGCCGAGCGTCTTCCTCTGAACAAAGGGAACAAAAGTTATCATCCAGCTATTTCCAAGGTGCAAACATGACACTGCACAGGGACAAATTATCTGGCTGGAAAACGCTGGCAGGAGTTCAGAAGGCTTTGTAAAGTAAACCAGGTTTTTTCAGGGGCCTGCCACTGGTTTATTTTCCCAGTCTTCTGGTCTTTATGTTGCTGAGGCCTCCTTGTGATGGTCCTTGTGTTTCAGCTAAGTTCACATTTCCAGTAAAGAAGAGAGGAGGTGAGGAGAGGAGAGGAGGCGGAGAAGAGGAGGAGAGGAGAGGAGGAGAGGAGGAGAAGAAGAGGAGGAGAGGAATACAACAGGATGCAACCTACAGGATGCTGGGAAAACACCTTTCAGACTCTTTATCCCTCAGCACCAGAGCGCCGCAACAATGCCTGATCTCACCTCTACTCTACTCACTCTACAACAATTACTGCACCTCCAACAACGCATCTGTCAAGCTACAGATCACATCACTGTGGTTGAGAGGTCACCAGGCAACATCAGAGCGGTCACCAGGCAACATCAGAGAGGTCACCAGGCAACATCAGAGAGGTCACCAGGCAACATCAGAGAGGTCACCAGGCAACATCAGAGAGGTCACCAGGCAACATCAGAGAGGTCACCGGACAACATCAGAGAGGTCACCGGGCAACATCAGAGAGGTCACCGGACAACATCAGAGAGGTCACCAGGCAACATCAGAGAGGTCATCAGGCAACATCAGAGAGGTCACCGGACAACATCAGAGAGGTCACCGGACAACATCAGAGAGGTCACCAGGCAACATCAGAGAGGTCACCGGACAACATCAGAGAGTTCACCAGGCAACATCAGAGAGGTCACCAGACATCATTATAGAGGTCACCAGACATCATTATAGAGGTCACCAGACATCATTATAGAGGTCACCAGGCATCATTGTAGAGGTCACCAGGCATCATTATAGAGGTCACCAGACATCATTATAGAGGTCACCAGACATCACTATAGAGGTCACCAGGCATCATTATAGAGGTCACCAGACATCATTATAGAGATCACCAGACATCATTATAGAGGTCACCAGACATCATTATAGAGGTCACCAGACATCATTATAGAGGTCACCAGGCATCATTATAGAGGTCACCAGGCATCATTATAGAGTTCACCAGACATCATTATAGAGATCACCAGACATCATTATAGAGGTCACAGGCATCATTATAGAGGTCACCAGACATCATTATAGAGGTCACCAGACATCATTATAGAGGTCACCAGACATCATTATAGAGGTCACAGGCATCATTATAGAGGTCACCAGGCATCATTATAGAGGTCACCAGGCATCATTATAGAGGTCACCAGACATCATTATAGAGGTCAAAAGGCATCATTATAGAGGTCACCAGACATCATTATAGAGGTCAACAGGCATCATTATAGAGGTCACCAGGCATCATTATAGAGGTCACCAGGCATCACTATAGAGGTCACCAGGCATCACTATAGAGGTCACAGGCATCATTATAGAGGTCACCAGACATCATTATAGAGGTCACCAGGCATCATTATAGAGGTCACCAGACATCATTATAGAGGTCACCAGACATCATTATAGAGGTCACCAGACATCATCAGAGAGGTCACCAGGCATCATTATAGAGGTCACCAGACATCATTATAGAGGTCACCAGACATCATTATAGAGGTCACCATTATAGAGGTCACCAGACATCATTATAGAGGTCACCAGACATCATTATAGAGGTCAACAGGCATCATTATAGAGGTCACCAGACATCATTATAGAGGTCACCAGGCATCATTATAGAGGTCACCAGACATCATTATAGAAGTCACCAGGCATCATTATAGAGGTCACCTGACATCATTATAGAGGTCACCAGACATCATTATAGAGGTCAACAGGCATCATTATAGAGGTCACTAGGCATCATTATAGAGGTCACCAGGCATCATTATAGAGGTCACCAGACATCATTATAGAGGTCACCAGGCATCATTATAGAGGTCACCAGACATCATTATAGAGGTCAACAGACATCATTATAGAGGTCACCAGGCATCATTATAGAGATCACCAGACATCATTATAGAGGTCACCAGACATCATTATAGAGGTCACCAGGCATCATTATAGAGGTCACCAGGCATCATTATAGAGATCACCAGACATCATTATAGAGGTCACCAGACATCATTAT
>NW_021822233.1:665794-713294 GCF_901001165.1 Salmo trutta
CACAGTGTTGTCATATGGACAGTAAAATACTAGTCAGCTCTACACAACAGATCAATATCAATATAGTAGAACTAACAGGTTTTAGGTTTTAGAAAAGTGAAAGACAAGCAGTGCAGACAAAATCAGGTGAGGTTGGAAGACCAATAGGTCTGATATGAAACCAAACCACAAATATAAGTACCAAAAAAAAATGTTTGTTCAATAAATTAGACAAAGCATATTAATTATACTTGTACATTATATACTCAGTAAACAACAATAACAACATATATATAATAAAGAAAACAGAGATAAAAAATAAGAGAGGAAGCTGTATACAGGGTCAGAACCACAGAGAGGAAGCTGTATACAGGGTCAGTACCACAGAGAGGAAGCTGTATACAGGGTCAGTACCACAGAGAGGAAGCTGTATACAGGGTCAGTACCACAGAGAGGAAGCTGTATACAGGGTCAGTGTCAGTACCACAGAGAGGAAGCTGTATACAGGGTCAGTACCACAGAGAGGAAGCTGTATACAGGGTCAGGGTCAGTACCACAGAGAGGAAGCTGTATACAGGGTCAGTACCACAGAGAGGAAGCTGTATACAGGGTCAGTGTCAGTACCACAGAGAGGAAGCTGTATACAGGGTCAGTACCACAGAGAGGAAGCTGTATACAGGGTCAGGGTCAGTACCACAGAGAGGAAGCTGTATACAGGGTCAGTACCACAGAGAGGAAGCTGTATACAGGGTCAGTGTCAGTACCACAGAGAGGAAGCTGTATACAGGGTCAGTACCACAGAGAGGAAGCTGTATACAGGGTCAGGGTCAGTACCACAGAGAGGAAGCTGTATACAGGGTCAGTACCACAGAGAGGAAGCTGTATACAGGGTCAGTGTCAGTACCACAGAGAGGAAGCTGTATACAGGGTCAGTACCACAGAGAGGAAGCTGTATACAGGGTCAGGGTCAGTACCACAGAGAGGAAGCTGTATACAGGGTCAGTACCACAGAGAGGAAGCTGTATACAGGGTCAGTGTCAGTACCACAGAGAGGAAGCTGTATACAGGGTCAGTACCACAGAGAGGAAGCTGTATACAGGGTCAGGGTCAGTACCACAGAGAGGAAGCTGTATACAGGGTCAGGGTCAGTACCACAGAGAGGAAGCTGTATACAGGGTCAGTGTCAGAACGACAGAGAGGAAGCTGTATACAAGGTCAGTGTCAGTACCACAGAGAGGAAGCTGTATACAGGGTCAGTACCACAGAGAGGAAGCTGTATACAGGGTCAGTACCACAGAGAGGAAGCTGTATACAGGGTCAGGGTCAGTACCACAGAGAGGAAGCTGTATACAAGGTCAGGGTCAGAACCACAGAGAGGAAGCTGTATACAGGGTCAGTACCACAGAGAGGAAGCTGTATACAGGGTCAGAACCACAGAGAGGAAGCTGTATACAGGGTCAGTACCACAGAGAGGAAGCTGTATACAGGGTCAGTGTCAGTACCACAGAGAGGAAGCTGTATACAGGGTCAGGGTCAGTACCACAGAGAGGAAGCTGTATACAGGGTCAGTACCACAGAGAGGAAGCTGTATACAGGGTCAGTACCACAGAGAGGAAGCTGTATACAGGGTCAGTACCACAGAGAGGAAGCTGTATACAGGGTCAGTGTCGGTACCACAGAGAGGAAGCTGTATACAGGGTCAGTACCACAGAGAGGGAGCTGTGTACAGGGTCAGTGTCAGTACCACAGAGAGGAAGCTGTATACAGGGTCAGAACCACAGTGAGGAAGCTGTATACAGGGTCAGTACCACAGAGAGGAAGCTGTATACAGGGTCAGTACCACAGAGAGGAAGCTGTATACAGGGTCAGTACCACAGAGAGGAAGCTGTATACAGGGTCAGTGTCAGTACCACAGAGAGGAAGCTGTATACAGGGTCAGTGTCAGTACCACAGAGAGGAAGCTGTATACAGGGTCAGTACCACAGAGAGGAAGCTGTATACAGGGTCAGTACCACAGAGAGGAAGCTGTATACAGGGTCAGTGTCAATACCACAGAGAGGAAGCTGTATACAGGGTCAGTGTCAGTACCACAGAGAGGAAGCTGTATACAGGGTCAGTGTCAGTACCACAGAGAGGAAGCTGTATACAGGGTCAGTGTCAGTACCACAGAGAGGAAGCTGTATACAGGGTCAGTACCACAGAGAGGAAGCTGTATACAGGGTCAGTACCACAGAGAGGAAGCTGTATACAGGGTCAGTACCACAGAGAAGAAGCTGTATACAGGGTCAGTACCACAGAGAGGAAGCTGTAAACAGGGTCAGTACCACAGAGAGGAAGCTGTATACAGGGTCAGTACCACAGAGAGGAAGCTGTATACAGGGTCAGTGTCAGTACCACAGAGAGGAAGCTGTATACAGGGTCAGTACCACAGAGAGGAAGCTGTATACAGGGTCAGTACCACAGAGAGGAAGCTGTATACAGGGTCAGTACCACAGAGAGGAAGCTGTATACAGGGTCAGTGTCAGTACCACAGAGAGGAAGCTGTATACAGGGTCAGTACCACAGAGAAGAAGCTGTATACAGGGGGGTCAGTGTCAGTACCACAGAGAGGAAGCTGTATACAGGGTCAGTGTCAGTACCACAGAGAGGAAGCTGTATACAGGGTCAGTGTCAGTACCACAGAGAGGAAGCTGTATACAGGGTCAGTGTCAGTACCACAGAGAGGAAGCTGTATACAGGGTCAGTACCACAGAGAGGAAGCTGTATACAGGGGGGTCAGTGTCAGTACCACAGAGAGGAAGCTGTATACAGGGTCAGTACCACAGAGAGGAAGCTGTATACAGGGTCAGTACCACAGAGAAGAAGCTGTATACAGGGTCAGTACCACAGAGAGGAAGCTGTAAACAGGGTCAGTACCACAGAGAGGAAGCTGTATACAGGGTCAGTACCACAGAGAGGAAGCTGTATACAGGGTCAGTACCACAGAGAGGAAGCTGTATACAGGGTCAGTGTCAGTACCACAGAGAGGAAGCTGTATACAGGGCCAGTGTCAGTACCACAGAGAGGAAGCTGTATACAGGGTCAGTGTCGGTACCACAGAGAGGAAGCTGTATACAGGGTCAGTACCACAGAGAGGAAGCTGTATACAGGGTCAGTACCACAGAGAGGAAGCTGTATACAGGGTCAGTGTCAGTACCACAGAGAGGAAGCTGTATACAGGGTCAGTGTCAGTACCACAGAGAGGAAGCTGTATACAGGGTCAGTGTCGGTACCACAGAGAGGAAGCTGTATACAGGGTCAGTGTCGGTACCACAGAGAGGAAGCTGTATACAGGGTCAGTACCACAGAGAGGAAGCTGTATACAGGGTCAGTACCACAGAGAGGAAGCTGTATACAGGATCAGTGTCAGTACCACAGAGAGGAAGCTGTATACAGGGTCAGTACCACAGAGAGGAAGCTGTATACAGGGTCAGTGTCAATACCACAGAGAGGAAGCTGTATACAGGGTCAGTGTCAGTACCACAGAGAGGAAGCTGTATACAGGGTCAGTGTCAGTACCACAGAGAGGAAGCTGTATACAGGGTCAGTACCACAGAGAGGAAGCTGTATACAGGGTCAGGGTCAGTACCACAGAGAGGAAGATGTATACAGGGTCAGTGTCAGTACCACAGAAAGGAAACTGTATACAGGGTCAGTGTCAGTACCACAGAGAGGAAGCTGTATACAGGGTCAGTGTCGGTACCACAGAGAGGAAGCTGTATACAGGGTCAGGGTCAGTACCACAGAGAGGAAGCTGTATACAGGGTCAGTACCACAGAGAGGAAGCTGTATACAGGGTCAGTGTCAGTACCACAGAGAGGAAGCTGTATACAGGGCCAGTGTCAGTACCACAGAGAGGAAGCTGTATACAGGGTCAGTGTCAGTACCACAGAGAGGAAGCTGTATACAGAGTCAGTGTCGGTACCACAGAGAGGAAGCTGTATACAGGGTCAATGTCAGTACCACAGAGAGGAAGCTGTATACAGGGTCAATGTCAGTACCACAGAGAGGAAGCTGTATACAGGGTCAGTACCACAGAGAGGAAGCTGTATACAGGGTCAGTGTCGGTACCACAGAGAGGAAGCTGTATACAGGGTCAGTGTCAGTACCACAGAGAAGAAGCTGTATACAGGGTCAGTGTCGGTACCACAGAGAGGAAGTTGTATACAGGGTCAGTACCACAGAGAGGGAGCTGTGTACAGGGTCAGTGTCAGTACCACAGAGAGGAAGCTGTATACAGGGGTAGTACCACAGAGAAGAAGCTGTATACAAGGTCAGTACCACAGAGAGGAAGCTGTATACAGGGTCAGTACCACAGAGAGGAAGCTGTATACAGGGTCAGTGTCAGTACCACAGAGAGGAAGCTGTATACAGGGTCAGTGTCAGTACCACAGAGAGGAAGCTGTATACAGGGTCAGTGTCAGTACCACAGAGAGGAAGCTGTATACAGGGTCAGTACCACAGAGAGGAAGCTGTATACAGGGTCAGGGTCAGTACCACAGAGAGGAAGCTGTATACAGGGTCAGTGTCAGTACCACAGAAAGGAAACTGTATACAGGGTCAGTGTCAGTACCACAGAGAGGAAGCTGTATACAGGGTCAGTGTCGGTACCACAGAGAGGAAGCTGTATACAGGGTCAGGGTCAGTACCACAGAGAGGAAGCTGTATACAGGGTCAGTACCACAGAGAGGAAGCTGTATACAGGGTCAGTGTCAGTACCACAGAGAGGAAGCTGTATACAGGGCCAGTGTCAGTACCACAGAGAGGAAGCTGTATACAGGGTCAGTGTCAGTACCACAGAGAGGAAGCTGTATACAGGGTCAGTGTCGGTACCACAGAGAGGAAGCTGTATACAGGGTCAATGTCAGTACCACAGAGAGGAAGCTGTATACAGGGTCAATGTCAGTACCACAGAGAGGAAGCTGTATACAGGGTCAGTACCACAGAGAGGAAGCTGTATACAGGGTCAGTGTCGGTACCACAGAGAGGAAGCTGTATACAGGGTCAGTGTCAGTACCACAGAGAGGAAGCTGTATACAGGGTCAGTGTCGGTACCACAGAGAGGAAGCTGTATACAGGGTCAGTACCACAGAGAGGGAGCTGTGTACAGGGTCAGTGTCAGTACCACAGAGAGGAAGCTGTATACAGGGTTAGTACCACAGAGAAGAAGCTGTATACAGGGTCAGTACCACAGAGAGGAAGCTGTATACAGGGTCAGTGTCGGTACCACAGAGAGGAAGCTGTATACAGGGTCAGTGTCAGTACCACAGAGAGGAAGCTGTATACAGGGTCAGTGTCAGTACCACAGAGAGGAAGCTGTATACAGGGTCAGTGTCAGTACCACAGAGAGGAAGCTGTATACAGGGTCAGTACCACAGAGAGGAAGCTGTATACAGGGTCAGGGTCAGTACCACAGAGAGGAAGCTGTATACAGGGTCAGTGTCGGTACCACAGAGAGGAAGCTGTATACAGGGTCAGTGTCAGTACCACAGAGAGGAAGCTGTATACAGGGTCAGTGTCAGTACCACAGAGAGGAAGCTGTATACAGGGTCAGTACCACAGAGAGGAAGCTGTATACAGGGTCAGTGTCGGTACCACAGAGAGGAAGCTGTATACAGGGTCAGTGTCAGTACCACAGAGAGGAAGCTGTATACAGGGTCAGTACCACAGAGAGGAAGCTGTATACAGGGTCAGTGTCGGTACCACAGAGAGGAAGCTGTATACAGGGTCAGTGTCAGTACCACAGAGAGGAAGCTGTATACAGGGTCAGTGTCGGTACCACAGAGAGGAAGCTGTATACAGGGTCAGTACCACAGAGAGGAAGCTGTATACAGGGTCAGGGTCAGTACCACAGAGAGGAAGCTGTATACAGGGTCAGTACCACAGAGAGGAAGCTGTATACAGGGTCAGTGTCAGTACCACAGAGAGGAAGCTGTATACAGGGTCAGTACCACAGAGAGGAAGCTGTATACAGGGTCAGGGTCAGTACCACAGAGAGGAAGCTGTATACAGGGTCAGGGTCAGTACCACAGAGAGGAAGCTGTATAAAGGGTCAGTACCACAGAGAGGAAGCTGTATACAGGGTCAGTGTCAGAACCACAGAGAGGAAGCTGTATACAAGGTCAGTGTCAGTACCACAGAGAGGAAGCTGTATACAGGGTCAGTACCACAGAGAGGAAGCTGTATACAGGGTCAGTACCACAGAGAGGAAGCTGTATACAGGGTCAGGGTCAGTACCACAGAGAGGAAGCTGTATACAAGGTCAGGGTCAGAACCACAGAGAGGAAGCTGTATACAGGGTCAGTACCACAGAGAGGAAGCTGTATACAGGGTCAGAACCACAGAGAGGAAGCTGTATACAGGGTCAGTACCACAGAGAGGAAGCTGTATACAGGGTCAGTGTCAGTACCACAGAGAGGAAGCTGTATACAGGGTCAGGGTCAGTACCACAGAGAGGAAGCTGTATACAGGGTCAGTACCACAGAGAGGAAGCTGTATACAGGGTCAGTACCACAGAGAGGAAGCTGTATACAGGGTCAGTACCACAGAGAGGAAGCTGTATACAGGGTCAGTGTCGGTACCACAGAGAGGAAGCTGTATACAGGGTCAGTACCACAGAGAGGGAGCTGTGTACAGGGTCAGTGTCAGTACCACAGAGAGGAAGCTGTATACAGGGTCAGAACCACAGTGAGGAAGCTGTATACAGGGTCAGTACCACAGAGAGGAAGCTGTATACAGGGTCAGTACCACAGAGAGGAAGCTGTATACAGGGTCAGTACCACAGAGAGGAAGCTGTATACAGGGTCAGTGTCAGTACCACAGAGAGGAAGCTGTATACAGGGTCAGTGTCAGTACCACAGAGAGGAAGCTGTATACAGGGTCAGTACCACAGAGAGGAAGCTGTATACAGGGTCAGTACCACAGAGAGGAAGCTGTATACAGGGTCAGTGTCAATACCACAGAGAGGAAGCTGTATACAGGGTCAGTGTCAGTACCACAGAGAGGAAGCTGTATACAGGGTCAGTGTCAGTACCACAGAGAGGAAGCTGTATACAGGGTCAGTGTCAGTACCACAGAGAGGAAGCTGTATACAGGGTCAGTACCACAGAGAGGAAGCTGTATACAGGGTCAGTACCACAGAGAGGAAGCTGTATACAGGGTCAGTACCACAGAGAAGAAGCTGTATACAGGGTCAGTACCACAGAGAGGAAGCTGTAAACAGGGTCAGTACCACAGAGAGGAAGCTGTATACAGGGTCAGTACCACAGAGAGGAAGCTGTATACAGGGTCAGTGTCAGTACCACAGAGAGGAAGCTGTATACAGGGTCAGTACCACAGAGAGGAAGCTGTATACAGGGTCAGTACCACAGAGAGGAAGCTGTATACAGGGTCAGTACCACAGAGAGGAAGCTGTATACAGGGTCAGTGTCAGTACCACAGAGAGGAAGCTGTATACAGGGTCAGTACCACAGAGAAGAAGCTGTATACAGGGGGGTCAGTGTCAGTACCACAGAGAGGAAGCTGTATACAGGGTCAGTGTCAGTACCACAGAGAGGAAGCTGTATACAGGGTCAGTGTCAGTACCACAGAGAGGAAGCTGTATACAGGGTCAGTGTCAGTACCACAGAGAGGAAGCTGTATACAGGGTCAGTACCACAGAGAGGAAGCTGTATACAGGGGGGTCAGTGTCAGTACCACAGAGAGGAAGCTGTATACAGGGTCAGTACCACAGAGAGGAAGCTGTATACAGGGTCAGTACCACAGAGAAGAAGCTGTATACAGGGTCAGTACCACAGAGAGGAAGCTGTAAACAGGGTCAGTACCACAGAGAGGAAGCTGTATACAGGGTCAGTACCACAGAGAGGAAGCTGTATACAGGGTCAGTACCACAGAGAGGAAGCTGTATACAGGGTCAGTGTCAGTACCACAGAGAGGAAGCTGTATACAGGGCCAGTGTCAGTACCACAGAGAGGAAGCTGTATACAGGGTCAGTGTCGGTACCACAGAGAGGAAGCTGTATACAGGGTCAGTACCACAGAGAGGAAGCTGTATACAGGGTCAGTACCACAGAGAGGAAGCTGTATACAGGGTCAGTGTCAGTACCACAGAGAGGAAGCTGTATACAGGGTCAGTGTCAGTACCACAGAGAGGAAGCTGTATACAGGGTCAGTGTCGGTACCACAGAGAGGAAGCTGTATACAGGGTCAGTGTCGGTACCACAGAGAGGAAGCTGTATACAGGGTCAGTACCACAGAGAGGAAGCTGTATACAGGGTCAGTACCACAGAGAGGAAGCTGTATACAGGATCAGTGTCAGTACCACAGAGAGGAAGCTGTATACAGGGTCAGTACCACAGAGAGGAAGCTGTATACAGGGTCAGTGTCAATACCACAGAGAGGAAGCTGTATACAGGGTCAGTGTCAGTACCACAGAGAGGAAGCTGTATACAGGGTCAGTGTCAGTACCACAGAGAGGAAGCTGTATACAGGGTCAGTACCACAGAGAGGAAGCTGTATACAGGGTCAGGGTCAGTACCACAGAGAGGAAGATGTATACAGGGTCAGTGTCAGTACCACAGAAAGGAAACTGTATACAGGGTCAGTGTCAGTACCACAGAGAGGAAGCTGTATACAGGGTCAGTGTCGGTACCACAGAGAGGAAGCTGTATACAGGGTCAGGGTCAGTACCACAGAGAGGAAGCTGTATACAGGGTCAGTACCACAGAGAGGAAGCTGTATACAGGGTCAGTGTCAGTACCACAGAGAGGAAGCTGTATACAGGGCCAGTGTCAGTACCACAGAGAGGAAGCTGTATACAGGGTCAGTGTCAGTACCACAGAGAGGAAGCTGTATACAGAGTCAGTGTCGGTACCACAGAGAGGAAGCTGTATACAGGGTCAATGTCAGTACCACAGAGAGGAAGCTGTATACAGGGTCAGTGTCGGTACCACAGAGAGGAAGCTGTATACAGGGTCAGTGTCGGTACCACAGAGAGGAAGCTGTATACAGGGTCAGTGTCAGTACCACAGAGAAGAAGCTGTATACAGGGTCAGTGTCGGTACCACAGAGAGGAAGTTGTATACAGGGTCAGTACCACAGAGAGGGAGCTGTGTACAGGGTCAGTGTCAGTACCACAGAGAGGAAGCTGTATACAGGGGTAGTACCACAGAGAAGAAGCTGTATACAAGGTCAGTACCACAGAGAGGAAGCTGTATACAGGGTCAGTACCACAGAGAGGAAGCTGTATACAGGGTCAGTGTCAGTACCACAGAGAGGAAGCTGTATACAGGGTCAGTGTCAGTACCACAGAGAGGAAGCTGTATACAGGGTCAGTGTCAGTACCACAGAGAGGAAGCTGTATACAGGGTCAGTACCACAGAGAGGAAGCTGTATACAGGGTCAGGGTCAGTACCACAGAGAGGAAGCTGTATACAGGGTCAGTGTCAGTACCACAGAAAGGAAACTGTATACAGGGTCAGTGTCAGTACCACAGAGAGGAAGCTGTATACAGGGTCAGTGTCGGTACCACAGAGAGGAAGCTGTATACAGGGTCAGGGTCAGTACCACAGAGAGGAAGCTGTATACAGGGTCAGTACCACAGAGAGGAAGCTGTATACAGGGTCAGTGTCAGTACCACAGAGAGGAAGCTGTATACAGGGCCAGTGTCAGTACCACAGAGAGGAAGCTGTATACAGGGTCAGTGTCAGTACCACAGAGAGGAAGCTGTATACAGGGTCAGTGTCGGTACCACAGAGAGGAAGCTGTATACAGGGTCAATGTCAGTACCACAGAGAGGAAGCTGTATACAGGGTCAATGTCAGTACCACAGAGAGGAAGCTGTATACAGGGTCAGTACCACAGAGAGGAAGCTGTATACAGGGTCAGTGTCGGTACCACAGAGAGGAAGCTGTATACAGGGTCAGTGTCAGTACCACAGAGAGGAAGCTGTATACAGGGTCAGTGTCGGTACCACAGAGAGGAAGCTGTATACAGGGTCAGTACCACAGAGAGGGAGCTGTGTACAGGGTCAGTGTCAGTACCACAGAGAGGAAGCTGTATACAGGGTTAGTACCACAGAGAAGAAGCTGTATACAGGGTCAGTACCACAGAGAGGAAGCTGTATACAGGGTCAGTGTCGGTACCACAGAGAGGAAGCTGTATACAGGGTCAGTGTCAGTACCACAGAGAGGAAGCTGTATACAGGGTCAGTGTCAGTACCACAGAGAGGAAGCTGTATACAGGGTCAGTGTCAGTACCACAGAGAGGAAGCTGTATACAGGGTCAGTGTCGGTACCACAGAGAGGAAGCTGTATACAGGGTCAGTGTCAGTACCACAGAGAGGAAGCTGTATACAGGGTCAGTGTCGGTACCACAGAGAGGAAGCTGTATACAGGGTCAGTGTCAGTACCACAGAGAGGAAGCTGTATACAGGGTCAGTGTCAGTACCACAGAGAGGAAGCTGTATACAGGGTCAGTACCACAGAGAGGAAGCTGTATACAGGGTCAGTGTCGGTACCACAGAGAGGAAGCTGTATACAGGGTCAGTGTCAGTACCACAGAGAGGAAGCTGTATACAGGGTCAGTGTCAGTACCACAGAGAGGAAGCTGTATACAGGGTCAGTGTCAGTACCACAGAGAGGAAGCTGTATACAGGGTCAGTGTCGGTACCACAGAGAGGAAGCTGTATACAGGGTCAGTGTCAGTACCACAGAGAGGAAGCTGTATACAGGGTCAGTGTCGGTACCACAGAGAGGAAGCTGTATACAGGGTCAGTGTCAGTACCACAGAGAGGAAGCTGTATACAGGGTCAGTGTCAGTACCACAGAGAGGAAGCTGTATACAGGGTCAGTACCACAGAGAGGAAGCTGTATACAGGGTCAGTGTCGGTACCACAGAGAGGAAGCTGTATACAGGGTCAGTGTCAGTACCACAGAGAGGAAGCTGTATACAGGGTCAGTACCACAGAGAGGAAGCTGTATACAGGGTCAGTGTCGGTACCACAGAGAGGAAGCTGTATACAGGGTCAGTGTCAGTACCACAGAGAGGAAGCTGTATACAGGGTCAGTGTCGGTACCACAGAGAGGAAGCTGTATACAGGGTCAGTACCACAGAGAGGAAGCTGTATACAGGGTCAGGGTCAGTACCACAGAGAGGAAGCTGTATACAGGGTCAGTGTCGGTACCACAGAGAGGAAGCTGTATACAGGGTCAGTACCACAGAGAGGAAGCTGTATACAGGGTCAGTACCACAGAGAGGAAGCTGTATACAGGGTCAGTGTCGGTACCACAGAGAGGAAGCTGTATACAGGGTCAGTACCACAGAGAGGAAGCTGTATACAGGGTCAGTGTCAGTACCACAGAGAGGAAGCTGTATACAGGGTCAGTACCACAGAGAGGAAGCTGTATACAGGGTCAGGGTCAGTACCACAGAGAGGAAGCTGTATACAGGGTCAGTACCACAGAGAGGAAGCTGTATACAGGGTCAGTACCACAGAGAGGAAGCTGTATACAGGGTCAGGGTCAGTACCACAGAGAGGAAGCTGTATACAGGGTCAGTACCACAGAGAGGAAGCTGTATACAGGGTCAGTACCACAGAGAGGAAGCTGTATACAGGGTCAGTACCACAGAGAGGAAGCTGTATACAGGGTCAGGGTCAGTACCACAGAGAGGAAGCTGTATACAGGGTCAGTACCACAGAGAGGAAGCTGTATACAGGGTCAGTACCACAGAGAGGAAGCTGTATACAGGGTCAGTACCACAGAGAGGAAGCTGTATACAGGGTCAGTACCACAGAGAGGAAGCTGTATACAGGGTCAGTGTCAGGATGAGAAATAAGAGAGGAAGCTGTTGTAACGGTTGTCGTCGGGAATGGAGGACCAAAACGCAGCAGGAATGTAGATGCTCATCTTGATATTTATTTGAACATAAAGTGAACACCAAAATAACAAAACAACTCACGAACAACAAAACAGTCTTGTCAGGCTCACACACGCAAAACAAGAAACAATGTCCCACAAACACTAAACCAAACAATTACCCATATATAGGACTCTCAATCAGAGGCAACGAGAAAGCACCTACCTCCAATTGAGAGTCCAACCCCCATTAACCTAAACATAGAAATACAACAAACCAGAAAGAACATAGAAATACCAAAACATAGAACATAGACCAAAAACCCGGAAATAATAAATCAAATGCCCTACTACATAAACCACCACCCCGAACCACATAAAACAAATACCCTCTGCCACGTCCTGACCAAACTACCATAACAAATAACCCTTATACTGGTCAGGACGTGCCAGCTGTATACAGGGCCAGTGCCAGTAACACATTTACAGTGTGCACGGATAATGGAGTATTAAGGCAGTTTTTAGAATGACACAAATATTAATTTTCACAAAGTTTGCTGCTTCAGTGTCTAGATATTTTTGTCAGACGTTACTATTGAATACTGAAGTATAATTACAAGCAAAGGCTTTTATTGACAATTACATGAAGTTGATGCAAAGAGTCAATATTTGTCGTGTTGACCATTCTTTTTCAAGACGTCTGCAATCCGCCCTAGCATGCTGTCAATTAACTTCTGGGCCACATCTTGACTGATGGCAGCCCATTCTTGCATAATCAATGCTTGGAGTTTGTCAGAATTTGTGGGGTTTTGTTTGTCCACCCGCCTCTTGAGGATTGACCACAAGTTCTCAATGGGATTAAGGTCTGGTGAGTTTCCTGGCCATGGACCCAAAATATCGATGTTTTGTTCCCTGAGCCACTTAGTTATCACTTTTGCCTTATGGCAAGGTGCTCCATCACGCTGGAAAAGGCATTATTCGTCACCAAACTGTTCCTGGATGGTTGGGAGAAGTTGCTCTCGGAGGATGTGTTGGTACCATTCTTTATTCATGGCTGTGTTCTTAGGCAAAATTGTGAGTGAGCCCACTCCCTTGGCTGAGAAGCAACCCCACACATGAATGGTCTCAGGATGCTTTACTGTTGGCATGACACAGGACTGATGGTAGCGCTCACCTTGTCTTCTCCAGACAAGCTTTTTTCCGGATGCCCCAAAAAATCGGAAAGGGGATTCATCAGAGAAAATGACTTTACCCTAGTCCTCAGCAGTCCAATCCCTGTAACTTTTGCAGAATATCAGTCTGTCCCTGTTGTTTTTCCTGGAGAGAAGTGGCTTCTTTGCTGCCCTTCTTGACACCAGGCCATCCTCCAAAATTCTTCGCCTCGCTGTGCGTGCAGATGCACTCACACATGCCTGCTGCCATTCCTGAGCAAGCTCTGTACTGGTGGTGCCCCGATCCCGCAGCTGAATCAACTTTAGGAGATGCTTGCTGGACTTTTTTGGGCGCCCTGAAGCCTTCTTCACAACAATTGAACCGCTCTCCTTGAAGTTCTTGATGATCTAATAAATGGTTGATTTTGGTGCAATCTTACTGGCAGCAATATCCTTGCCTGTGAAGCCCTTTTTGTGCAACGCAATGATGACGGCACATGTTTCCTTGCATGTAACCATGATTGACAGAGGAAGAACAATGACTCCAAGCACCACCCTCCTTTTGAAGCTTCCAGTCTGTTATTCGAAACTCAATCAGCATGAAAGAGTGATCTCGAGCCTTGTCCTCGTCAACACTCACCTTTGTTAACGAGAGAATCACTGACATGATGTCAACTGGTCCTTTTGTGGCAGGGCTGAAATGCAGTGGAAATGTTTTTGGGGGGATTCAGTTAATTTGCATGGCAAATAGGGACTTTGCAATTAAATGCAATTCATCTGATCACTCTTCATAACATTCTGGAATATATACACATTTCCATCACACAAACTGAGGCAGCCGACTTTGTGAAAATTAATATTTGTGTCATTCTCAAAACCTTTGGCCACGACTATACATGTAGGAGAGGGATTAGGAGAATGTGACTGGTAGCAGGATAAATAATAATAATAATAATAATAATAATAATAGTAATGCATTAACTCAGAATTCTTAAGGTTAGGCAATAACTTCAAATGGAAAGGTAAGGTAGTGGCAGGTAGCCTAGTGGTTAGAGCATTGGGCCAGTAACTGAAAGGTTGCTAGATTGAATCCCCGAGCTGACAAGGTAAAAATCTGTCTTTCTGCCCCTGAACAAGGCAGTTAACCCTCTGTTCCTAGGCCGTCATTGTAAATAAGAATTTGTTCTTAACTGACCTGCCTAGTTAAATAAAGGTAAAATGAAAAAATGAAAATAAGGGTTAAAGGTTTGGGATAGGCTTAAATTAAAAAATATCAAAAACAACTTTCTATCGACTGGATTCAAACATTCAACCTTTAGAATCAGAGGCAGATGCTTCCACCCATCCACCATCCCCTTTCGCATCGCCCTAGCAAAACCCAAAACCTACTTGAAGGTAACAGCACTCACTGTTGCCCCTAGTGGCCAGTTTTCACATCATCTCCCAGCGTCCTCAGACATGGATAGACGTCAAATACTGACTTGTATCACGGGTCACCTTTCTGAAATACTTATGGTAATATGCTAGTAGTAATATACATTATACATGTAAACAGGAGTAATATTGACCAGTAGCAGGGTAAATACATAGATACTAATGGTAATGGTAATCAATATAGGAAGTGGATTGAAATTCTAACCATGAATTGAGAAAATCCTCTTTGACAATTTTTAAATTCATGAATGTCAGTCAGTCAGTCAGTAGCACTATTGGAGAATATAGAGGCTCCACAATGTGCTTCACTCAGAGACTGAGTCAATCAGAGCTTATGGACCCGTGGCGAACCTTCAGTTACCGCCCACTGCTGGGTTCTCAAGTGGGGGCTTTGAAACTGTAGAGAGTCTCTTGAACGGAGCCGTTTACCCATCAGCCCCTCCACTCTTCCTGGACTAATCCCTAAAGGGAGTATGCGTCCTGTGTCCCTGGAGGCAGCGTCAGCGTCACCGTGTGTGTCTCTGTCTGTGTGTGTCTCTGTCTGTGTGTGTGTGTGTGTGTATATGTGTGTGTGTGTGTGTGTGTGTGTGTGTGTGTGTGTGTGTGTGTGTGTGTGTGTGTGTGTGTGTGTGTGTGTGTGTGTGTGTGTGTGTGTGTGTGTGTGTGTGTGTGTGTGTGTTCGTTAATAAAGGGATTACATGTGTTAACATCCTACGGCACAGCGCAGACAACCAAAGGCGTTCTGGGCCGGGAGCTGGGGGGTTTAACACATGAATAATAAAAGAGGAGAGGAGGAGGAGAGGATGAATAGAGGGCTGAGGAGAGAGAGAGAGAGAGAGAGATGCGTCAACAGCAACTTTGGAAATAATCCTCTGCATTATCATTAACAGCAGACTCGTACATTTCCTCAGCGAAAACAATGCACAGAGCAAATGACAAATTGGCTTTTTACCAAATTACCGTACGACAAACCACGTATTCACCCTGCACACCTTAATTGACAAACAAACAAACCAAAACTAAGCAAAGTCTTCTCATGCTTTGTTGATTTCAAAAAAAGCTTTCGACTCAATTTGGCATGAGGGTGTGCTATACAAAATGATGGAAAGTGGTGTTGGTGGAAAAAACAAAAGACACTATAAAATCTATATACACAAATAACAAGTGTGTGGTTAAAATTGGCCAAAAACACACACATTTCTTTCCACAGGGTGAGACAGGGATGCAGCTTAAGCCCCACCCTCTTCAACATATATATCAACGAATTGGCGAGGGCACTAGAACAGGTTGCAGCACCCGGCCTCACCCTACTAGAATATGAAGGTAAATGTCTACTGTTCGCTGATGATCTGGTGCTTCTGTCCCCAACCAATGAGGGCCTACAGCAGCACCTAGATATTCTGCACAGATTCTGTCAGACTTGGGCCCTGACTGTAAATCTCAGTAAGAAAAAAAAAATAAATAGTGTTCCAAAAAAGGTCCAGTTGCCAGGACCATGAATACAAATTCCATCTAGACACTGTTGCCCTAGAACACACAAAAAACTATACATACCTCGGCCTAAACATCTGCGCCACAGGTAACCTCCACAAAGCTGTGAACGAGCTGAGAGACAAGGCAAGAAGGGCATTCTATGCCATCAAAGGAACATAAAATTCAACATAACAATTAGAATCTGGATAAAAATACTTAAATTAGTTATAGAACCCATTTCCCTTCATGGTTGTGAGGTCTGGGGTCCGCTCACCAACCAAGAATGCACAAAATGGGACAAACACCAAATTGAGACTCTGCATGCATAATTCTGCAAAAATATCCTCTGTGTACAACGTAAAACACAAAATAATGCATGCAGAGCAGAATTAGGTAGATACCCGCTAATTATCAAAATCCAGAGAAGGGCCATGAAATTCTACAACCACATAAAAGGAAGTGATTCCCAAACCTTCCTTAACAAAGCCATCACCTACAGATACCTGAACCTGGAGAAGAGTCCACTAAGCAAGCTGGTCCTGGGGCTCTGTTCACCAACACAAACAGATTCCACAGAGCCCCAGGACTGCAACACAATTAGACCCAACCAAATCATGAGAAATGAAAAAGATAATAACTTGACACATTGGAAAGAATTAACAAAAAAACTGAGCAAACTAGAATGCTACAGTGCCTTGCGAAAGTATTCGGCCCCCTTGAACTTTTCGACCTTTTGCCACATTTCAGGCTTCAAACATAAAGATATAAAACTGTAATTTTTTGTGAAGAATCAACAACAAGTGGGACACAATTATGAAGTGGAACGAAATTTATTGGATATTTCAAACTTTTTTAACAAATAAAAAACTGAAAAATTGGCCGTGCAAAATTATTCAGCCCCCTTAAGTTAATACTTTGTAGCGCCACCTTTTGCTGTGATTACAGCTGTAAGTCGCTTGGGGTATGTCTCTATCAGTTTTGCACATCGAGAGACTGAAGTTTTTGCCCATTCCTCCTTGCAAAACAGCTCGAGCTCAGTGAGGTTGGATGGAGAGCGTTTGTGAACAGCAGTTTTCAGTTCTTTCCACAGATTCTCGATTGGATTCAGGTCTGGACTTAGACTTGGCCATTCTAACACCTGGATATGTTTATTTGTGAACCATTCCATTGTAGATTTTGCTTTATGTTTTGGATCATTGTCTTGTTGGAAGACAAATCTCCGTCCCAGTCTCAGGTCTTTTGCAGACTCCATCAGGTTTTCTTCCAGAATGGTCCTGTATTTGGCTCCATCCATCTTCCCATCAATTTTAACCATCTTCCCTGCCCCTGCTGAAGAAAAGCAGGCCCAAACCCTGATGCTGCCACCACCATGTTTGACAGTGGGGATGGTGTGTTCAGGGTGATGAGCTGTGTTGCTTTTACGCCAAACATAACGTTTTGCATTGTTGTCAAAAAGTTCAATTTTGGTTTCATCTGACCAGAGCACCTTCTTCCACATGTTTGGTGTGTCTCCCAGGTGGCTAGTGGCAAACTTTAAATGACACTTTTTATGGATATCTTTAAGAAATGGCTTTCTTCTTGCCACTCTTCCATAAAGGCCAGATTTGTGCAGTATACGACTGATTGTTGTCCTATGGACAGAGTCTCCCACCTCAGCTGTAGATCTCTGCAGTTCATCCAGAGTGATCATGGGCCTCTTGGCTGCATCTCTGATCAGTCTTCTCCTTGTATGAGCTGAAAGTTTAGAGGGACGGCCGGGTCTTCATAGATTTGCAGTGGTCTGATACTCCTTCCATTTCAATATTATCGCTTGCACAGTGCTCCTTGGGATGTTTAAAGCTTGGGAAATCTTTTTGTATCCAAATCCGGCTTTAAACTTCTCCACAACAGTATCTCGGACCTGCCTGGTGTGTTCCTTGTTCTTCATGATGCTCTCTGCGCTTTAAACGGACCTCTGAGACTATCACAGAGCAGGTGCATTTATACGGAGACTTGATTACACACAGGTGGATTCTATTTATCATCATTAGTCATTTAGGTCAACATTGGATCATTCAGAGATCCTCACTGAACTTCTGGAGAGAGTTTGCTGCACTGAAAGTAAAGGGGCTGAATAATTTTGCACGCCCAATTTTTCAGTTTTTTATTTAAAACTTTTTTTTAAAAGTTTGAAATATCCAATAAATTTCGTTCCACTTCATGATTGTCTCCCACTTGTTGTTGATTCTTCACAAAAAATTACAGTTTTATATCTTTATGTTTGAAGCCTGAAATGTGGCAAAAGGTCGAAAAGTTCAAGGGGGCCGAATACTTCCGCAAGGCACTGTATTTGTCCCTAAACAGAATACCTGACCACTGTCAATGACCCAAACTTAAGGAAAGCTTTGAGTTTGTATAGACTCAGTGAGCATAGCCTTGCTATTGAGAAAGGCCGCCGTAGGCAGACTTGGCTCTCAAGAGAAGACAGGCTATCTGCACACTGTCCACAAAAGGAGGTGGAAACTGAGCTGCACTTCCTAACCTCCTGCCAAATGTATGACCATATTAGAGACACACATTTCCCTCACACTACATAGATACACAAAGAATTTGAAAATAAACCCAATTTTGATAAACTCACATATCTATTGGGTCAAATATCACAGTGTGCCATCACAGCAGCAAGATTTGTGACCTGTTGCCACCAGAAAAGGGCAACCAGTGAAGAACAAACACCAATGTAAATACAACCCATATTTCCATTTATTTATTTTCCCTTTTGTACTTTAACTATTTGCACATCATTTCACGTGTAATGTCTTAACTTCTGTGAGTGTAATGTGTACTGTTAACATGCATTTTTATTTCACTTTTGTTTATTATCTAGTTCACTTGCTTTGACAATGTTAACATATGTTTCCCATGCCAATAAAGCCCTTAAATTGAAATGTAATTGAAAATTGATTTGAGAGAGAGCTGCAACTCCATGTGGTGGGACGGGGGTGACGGGGGTGGAGTGATGAGGACCTAAAATCCAAAGGGATTAAGGGAGAGGTCTCTGGAAACGTCTCTGGAAGGGTCTCAGGAAGGGTCTCAGAAAGGGTCTCAGAAAGGGTCTCTGGAAAGGTCTCTGGAAAGGCCTCTGGAAGGGTCTCTGGAAACGTCTCTGGAAGGGTCTCAGGAAGGGTCTCAGAAAGGGTCTCAGAAAGGGTCTCTGGAAAGGTCTCTGGAAAGGCCTCTGGAAGGGTCTCTGGAAAGGTCTCTGGAAAGGTCTCAGGAAGGGTCTCTGGAAAGATCTCTGGAAAGGTCTCTGGAAAGGTCCCAGGAAGGGTCTCAGGAAGGGTCTCTGGAAAGGTCTCTGGAAGGGTCTCTGGAAAGGCCTCTGGAAGGGTCTCTGGAAGGGTCTCTGGAAAGTGTTTCTGGAAGGGTCTCTGGAAGGGTCTCTGGAAAGATCTCTGGAATGGTCTCTGGAAAGGTCTCTGGAAAGGTCCCAGGAAGGGTCTCAGGAAGGGTCTCTGGAAAGGTCTCTGGAAAGGTCTCTGGAAAGGGTCTCTGGAAGAGTCTTTGGAAGGGACTCTGGAAGGGTCTCTGGAAGAGACTTTGGAAGGGTCTCTGGAAAGGGTCTCTGGAAGGGTCTCTGGAAAGTGTCTCTGGAAGGGTCTCTGGAAAGTGTTTCTGGAAGGGTCTCTGGAAGGGTCTCTGGAAGGGTCTCTGGAAAGTGTCTCTGGAAAGTGTTTCTGGAAGGGTCTCTGGAAGGGTCTCTGGAAGAGACTTTGGAAGGGTCTCTGGAAGGGTCTCTGGAAGGGTCTCTGGAAGAGACTTTGGAAGGGTCTCTGGAAAGGGTCTCTGGAAGGGTCTCTGGAAAGTGTCTCTGGAAGGGTCTCTGGAAAGTGTTTCTGGAAGGGTCTCTGGAAGGGTCTCTGGAAGGGTCTCTGGAAAGTGTCTCTGGAAAGTGTTTCTGGAAGGGTCTCTGGAAGGGTCTCTGGAAGAGACTTTGGAAGGGTCTCTGGAAGGGTCTCTGGAAAGTGTCTCTGGAAATTGTCTCTGGAAGGGTCTCTGGAAGGGTCTTTGGAATTAAACATTATATAGTTCAACAGTATGATTACAATAACTATAACAATCACAATAACAATAAATATATATATATCCAGTATATGATTCAAATCAAATGATATTGGTGACATACACATGTGATTGAGACATGTAACATTTTGTTTTAGTTCAGAGTGACTGTTTTAACTATTCTAATGCTTTGTCGGTCCCTTCTATAAGACAACTAGGTTCAGGTTGAGAGTAGGCTGTGGGTTTATCCACAAACATTTGCTGCAGTTGTTCTGTGTGGTGTGAAGTAGGGTTAGGGTCAATTCCATTCCATTTCTATTCAGTCAATCAAGGAAGTAAACTGAAATGACTTCCTGTATAGACTGAATAGACTGAATTGACTGAAATGACTGAATTGACCAGTCGTGCTGTGAAGCTAAGGGTTACAGTAAGGTTGTTGACCTGAGGGCAACCTCAAATTGATATGTAGTCCTGCAGCCCAGGCAAACAGGCAGACAGGCAGACAGAAAGACAGGCACACATGCAGGCAGGCAGACAGGCAGGCAGATAGGCAGACAGACAGGCAGGCAGATAGGCAGGCAGGCAGATAGGCAGACAGACAGGCAGGCAGATAGGCAGGCAGATAGGCAGACAGACAGGCAGGCAGATAGGCAGGCAGACAGGCAGGCAGATAGGCAGGCAGGCAGCGTTGCTCTCTGGGATAGCGAGGTGTTTATTTGCTGAGCTGAAGGTCAACCCTTTGTGTGGAGAAACTTCTTGCCAGATGAGATAGGTGAGAAAATTACAGATCTATCATTCCCCCTCTCTCCCTCTCCCCCTCTCCCCCTCTCCATATCTTCCCTCCACCTGAGCACACTCTCTACCTCTCTTCTCCCTCTGTCTTTCTCTCTCTCTCATTCTAAGCTCTCCCTCTCACAATTCTCTCTCTCTTCTCTCTTCCTCTCAATTATCTCTACTGCTCTCTCCTCTAATTTAATTCTCCCTCTCCCCTTCCTACCACTCTCTCTTCCTTCCTTCCTTCTCTGTCCCCTCGTCCACTCCCTTTTCTCTCTCTGTGAAATCAGTGGAATAGCAGTTGCTGGGACACGAATGACAACCTATTCACTATATAGTGCACTACGGGCCCTTGTCAAAAGTAGAGCACTATATACGGGATAGGATGCTGTTTGAGACACAGCCTCTGTGTGGTGATTTATAGCTCACTCTGAGCAGTGCTCTTATCAGGTGCAGGCAAGCCTCTCTCCTCGCCGCTGCCTGTGTCTGAATGACAATGGAGAAGCGGTTGCATTATGCTGCACAGCCTCGCCCACTGCATTCTGGACACTGCAGATTACATCTAGTTTATTGATTTATGGACGCCATTTTGGCTCCTCCTGAGAGGGACATGGTGGGCAGTTTGTGGTTCCTGAGGCCAAGATTCTGAACTTGGCACATAGGAGGAGGATTTTCTATGTGAACTTAGTGGTGATGAAAGAAACATTGGTGGGCATACACAAAACACACAGAGAAAGAAGGAGAGAGAGAACGGAATTTATGAAGAGAAGGATAGAGAGACGGAGAGAGAGGAGGGAGAAAATAAAGGATAGAAGAAGAGAGTGAAGGAGACAGAGAAGGAGGGAGAGAAGAGAGAGAAGGAGAGAGAGGAGGAGAGGAGGGAGAGAAGAAGAGAAAGATTCAGAGGAGAGAGAGAGAAGTGAGAGAAAGAGAGAAAGAGAGAGAAGTGAGAGAAGGAGAGAAGGAGGGAGAGGAGAAGAGAAGGAGTGAGAGACGGAGTGAGAAGTGAGAGAAGGAGAGAGAGAAGGAGGGAGAGAAGGAGGGAGAGAGGGAGGGAGAGAAGAATAGAGAGAAGAGAGAGGAGGGAGAGGAGAGAAGGAGAGAAGGAAGGAGAGGAGGGAGAGAAGGAGAGGAGGGAGAGAAGGAGAGACAGAATGAGGGAGAGAAGGTGAGAGAAGAGAGTGAAGGTGAGAGAGAAGGTGAAAGAGAAGGAGGGAGAGAAGAGAGAGAGAGAAGGAGAGAGAGAAGGTGAAAGAGAAGGAGGGAGAGAAGAGAGAGAAGGTGAGAGAGAAGGAGAGAGAAGGATGGAGAGAAGGAGAGAGAGAAGGAGTGAGTGACAGATAGAGAGAAGGAGAGAATGAGAGGAGGGAGAGAAGGAGAAGGAGATATAGATGGAGAGAGAGAAGGAGAGAGAGACGGAGAAAGAGAGGAGAGAAAGGGAGAAGGATGGAGAGGAGGGAGAGAACCGAGAGAGAGAAGGAGGGAGAGGAGGGAGAGAAGGAGAGAGAGAAGGGAGAGGAGGGAGAGAAGCGAGAGAGGGAATGAGAAAAGGAGAGAAAGAAGAAGGGAAGAGAGCCAACAACCCCTATCATTCATCTGTGTGATTCTCTCTCTCTTTTTTTATTGAATCATGGCCATCTGTATCTCCTGAGATAAGATATGTTATTTAGGAGAATTATTTAAATGTCAGAAATAGTGTTAGACTAATGTGATTAAAGAGGAAATGATCACAGCTGCAGTTCTTTGTGGAGAATAAGTAATTATATCATGGAACACATTACATGATGGAAATGAACATCACCTCGATCGCACGTCGTCTCAAACACTGCAAGCCTTTTAGAATGTATTTAGTTCACAGACTGTAAACATATTTTAAACAAGGATGTATTTTTAGGTATCTTTCACAAAAGAAATCAAATTGCATTCAGTGTTAGTTGAATTGTTTCATGGACATTTTTATTGGTTATAGTGTGAGCTTTTTCAGACCCAAACATAAGCTACAGTAGTTTACCAACACCATCACAGTCTGTACTGAAACTATGGATTCTCCAGACATAACTGAGACATAACCCAGACACTCTCTCTTAATAAATACTCACTTACACCACAGTCTCTGTTAGCTTTGGAACAAGCAGCCAGTCAGCCAGCCAGTCAGTCAGCCAGCCAGCCAGCCAGCCAGCCAGCCAGGCAGTCGAACAATTTTTATCAGATACAGGGTTCTGCCACTGGAGACACAAACACACACACACACACACACACACACACACACACACACACACACACACACACACACACACAGTGTGCCTGCCTGCATATATCCATGTGTCTGTCCCTGTTTGTTCTTGTGCATGCAGTGACTGAACAGGCAAGTAGGCCACAATATCTATTAGCCCTGCTCCAAAATCTGATATTTTATTTTTTATTTGATTTCACCTTTATTTAACCAGGTAGGATAGTTGAGTTCTCATTTGCAACTGCAACCTGGCCAAGATAAAGCATAACAATTCGACACATACAACAACACAGAGTTACACATGGAATAAACAAAACATACTGTCAATAATACAGTAGAACAAAAGAAAACAAAAAGTCTATATACAGTGAATGCAAATTAGGTAAGTTAAGGCAATAAATAGGCCATGGTGGCGAAGTAATTACAATATAGCAATTAAACACTGGAATGGTAGATGTGCAGAAGATGAATGTGCAAGTAGAGATACTGGGGTGCAAAGGAGCAAGATAAATAAATAAATGCAGTATGGGGATGAGGTAGATAGATAGATGGGCTGTTTACAGATGGGCTATGTACAGGTGCAGTGATCTGTGAGCTGCACTGACAGCTGGTGCTTAAAGCTAGTGAGGGAGATATGAGTCTCCAGCTTCAGAGATTTTTGCAGTTCGTTCCAGTCATTGGCAGCAGAGAACTGGAAGGAAAGACGACCAAAGGAGGAATTGGCTTTGGGGGTGACCAGTGAGATATACCTGCTGGAGCGCGTGCTACGAGTGGGTGCTGCTATGGTGACCAGTGAGATAAGATAAGGCGGGGCTTTACCTAGCAGAGACTTGTAGATAACCTGTAGCCAGTGGGTTTGGCAACGAGTATGAAGCGAGGGCCAACCAACGAGAGTGTACAGGTAGCAATGGTCGGTAGTGTATGGGGCTTTGGTGACAAAACGGATGGCACTGTGATAGACTGCATCCAGTTTGTTGAGTAGAGTGTTGGAGGCTATTTTGTAAATGACATCACCGAAGTCGAGGATCAGTAGGATGGTCAGTTTTACGAGGGTATGTTTGGCAGCATGAGTGAAGGAGGCTTTGTTGCGATATATGAAGCCGATTCTAGATTTAATTTTGGATTGGAGATGCTTAATGTGAGTCTGGAAGGAGAGTTTACAGTCTAACCAGACACCCAGGTATTTGTAGTTGTCCACGTATTCTAAGTCAGAGCCGTCCAGAGTCGTGATGCTGGATGGGCGAGCAGGTGCGGGCAGTGATCGATTGAATTGCATGCATTTAGTTTTACTTGCGTTTAAGAGCAGTTGGAGGCCACGGAAGGAGAGTTGTATGGCATTGAAGCTCGTCTGGAGGTTAGTTAGCACAGTGTCCAAAGAGGGGCCAGAAGTATACAGAATGGTGTCGTCTGCGTAGAGGTGGATCAGAGAATCACCAGCAGCAAGAGCAACATCATTGATATATACAGAGAAGAGAGACGGCCTGAGAATTGAACCCTGTGGCACACCCATAGAGACTGCCAGAGGTCCGGACAACAGGCCCTCCGATTTGACACACTGAACTCTATCAGAGAAGTAGTTGGTAAACCAGGCGAGGCAATCATTTGAGAAACCAAGGCTGTCGAGTCTGCCATCTCTTATCAATGGCTATGATGTCGTTTAGGACCTTGAGCGTGGCTGAGGTGCACCCATGACCAGCTCTGAAACCAGATTCCATAGCGGAGAAGGTATGGTGGGATTCGAAATGGTCGGTAATCTGTTTGTTAACTTGGCTTTCGAAGACCTTAGAAAGACAGGGTAGATATAGGTCTGTAACAGTTTGGGTCTAGAGTGTCACCCCCTTTGACGAGGGGGATGACCGCGGCAGCTTTCCAATCTTTGGGAATCTCAGACGATACGAAAGAGAGGTTGAACAGGCTAGTAATAGGGGTTGCAAAGATTTCGGCAGATAATTTTGGAAAGAGAGGGTCCAGATTGTCTAGCCCGGCTGATTTGTATGGGTCCAGATTTTGCAGCTCTTTCAGAACATCAGCTATCTGGATTTGGGTGAAGGAGAAATGGTGGGGGCTTTGGCGGGTTGCTGTGGAGGGTGCCGGGCAGTTGACCGGGGTAGGGGTAGCCAGGTGGAAAGCATGGCCAGCCGTAGAGAAATGCTTACTGAAATTCTCAATTATAGTGGATTTATCGGTGGTAACAGTGTTTCCTAGCCTCAGAGCAGTGGGCAGCTGGGAGGAGGTGCTCTTATTCTCCATGGACTTTACAGTGTCCCAGAACATTTTTGAGTTAGTACTACAGGATGTAAATTTCTGTTTGAAAAAGCTCGCCTTAGCTTTTCTAACTGCCTGTGTATATTTGTTCCTAATTTCCCTGAAAAGTTGCATATCACGGGGGCTATTCGATGCTAATGCAGAACGCCACAGGATGTTTTTGTGCTGGTCAAGGGCAGACAGGTCTGGAGAGAACCAAGGACTATATCTATTCCAAGTTCTACATTTTTTGAGTAGGGCATGCTTATTTAAGATGGTGAGGATGGCACTTTTAAAGAATAGCCAGGCATCATCTACTGACGGGATGAGGTCAATGTCATTCCAGGATACCCCAGCCAGGTCGATTAGAAAGGCCTGCTCGCAGAAGTGTTTTAGGGAGCGTTTGACAGTGATGAGGGGTGGTCGTTTGGTCGCAGACCCATTACGGATGCAGGTAATGAGGCAGTGATCGCTGAGATCTTGATTGGAAACTGCAGAGGTGTATTTGGAGGGTGAGTTAGTTAGGATGACATCTATGAGGGTGCCCGTGTTTACGGATTTGGGGTTGTACCTGGTAGGTTCATTGATAATTTGTGTGAGATTGAGGGCATCAAGCTTAGATTGTAGGATGGCCGGGGTGTTAAGCATGTCCCAGTTTAGGTCACCTAGTAGCACGAGCTCAGAAGATAGATGGGGGGCAATCAATTCACATATGGTATCTACTTTTAGAAGTAAAAGCTCGAATTGTTTGGGTACAGACTTGGATAGTAATACAGAACACTGCAGGCTATCTTTACAGTAGATTGCAACACTGCCCCCTTTGGCAGTTCTATCTTGGCGGAAAATGTTATAGTTAGCGATGGAGATTTCAGGGTTTTTGGTGGTTTTCCTAAGCCAGGATTCAGAAACGGCTAAGACATCCGGGTTGGCAGAGTGTGCTAAAGCAGTGAGTAAAACAAACTTAGGGAGTAGGCTTCTAATGTTAACATGCATGAAACCAAGGCTTTTACGGTTACAGAAGTCAACAAATGAGAGCACCTGGGGAGTGGGAGTGGAGCTAGATACTGCAGGACCTGGATTAAGCTCCACATCACCAGAGGAACAGAGGAGAAGTAGGATAAGGGTAGGGATAAAGGCTATACGAACTGGCCGTCTAGCACGTTCGGAACAGAGTAAAAGGAGCAGGTTTCTGGGCACGATAGCATAGATTCAAGGCATAGTGTACAGACAAAGGTAAGGTAGGATGTGAATACATTGGAGGTAAACCTAGGCATTGAGTAAAGATGAGAGAGGTATATTCTCTAGAGACGTTTAAACCAGGTGATGTCATCGCATATGTAGGAGGTGGAACAACATGGTTGGTTAAGACATATTGAGCAGGGCTAGAGGCTCTACAGTGAAATAAGACAGTAATCACTAACCAGGACAGTAATGGAGGAGGCATATTGATATTAGAAAGAGGCATGCATAGCCAAGTGAACATATGGGTCCAGTGAGTGGTTGGGCTGACTGGGGACACGGCGACTCAGACAGTTAGCAGGCCGATGCTAACAAGCTAACAGTTAGTAGGCCGGGGCTAAACAAGCTAGCAGTTAGCAGACCGGGGCTGGCAAGCTAGCAGTTAGCAGACCGGGTTAGCAAGCAAGCTGTTGGCAGGCCGGAGCTAGCAGTAATGGAATAATGGAGAAAAAAACACTTCACCTGCATCTCGCTTTAGTAGTTTCCCCAGCATCCCAGGTTAGTAGTTTCACCTCCATCTCAGGTTAGTAGTTTCACCTCCATCTCAGGTTAGTAGTTTCACCTCCATCCCAGGTTAGTAGTTTCACCTCCATCTCAGGTTATTAGTTTACCTCCATCTCAGGTTAGTAGTTTCACCTCCATCTCAGGTTAGTAGTTTCACCTCCATCTCAGGTTAGTAGTTTCACCTCCATCTCAGATTATTAGTTTACCTGCATCTCAGGTTAGTAGTTTCACCTCCATCTCAGGTTAGTAGTTTCACCTGCATCTCAGATTATTAGTTTACCTGCATCTCAGGTTAGTAGTTTACCTGCAACTCAGATTAGTAGTTTCACCTCCATCCCAGGTTAGTAGTTTCACCTCCATCTCAGGTTAGTAGTTTCACCTCCATCTCAGGTTAGTAGTTTCACCTCCATCTCAGATTATTAGTTTACCTGCATCTCAGGTTAGTAGTTTACCTGCAACTCAGATTAGTAGTTTCACCTCCATCTCAGGTTATTAGTTTACCTCCATCTCAGGTTAGTAGTTTCACCTCCATCTCAGGTTAGTAGTTTCACCTGCATCTCAGATTATTAGTTTCACCTCCATCTCAGGTTAGTAGTTTCACCTCCATCTCAGGTTAGTAGTTTCACCTCCATCTCAGATTATTAGTTTACCTGCATCTCAGGTTAGTAGTTTCACCTCCATCTCAGGTTAGTAGTTTCACCTCCATCTCAGGTTAGTAGTTTCACCTGCATCTCAGGTTAGAAGTTTACCTCATCTCTGGTTAGTAGTTTCACCTCCATCTCAGGTTAGTAGTTTACCTCCATCTCTGGTTAGTAGTTTCACCTCCATCTCAGGATAGTAGTTTCAACTCCATCTCAGATTATTAGTTTACCTGCAACTCAGATTAGTAGTTTACCTCCGTCTCAGGTCAGTAGTTTTGGTCTGAACGTGAATATCCTTGGGCTAGCTTCATTTCCATCCGTGCTGCATTCTTGTCTTTTGTTGTGTGTGTATGTTTTTCTGTCTGTCTGTCTGTCTGTCTGTCTGTCTGTCTGTCTGTCTGTCTGTCTGTCTGTCTGTCTGTCTGTCTGTCTGTCTGTCTGTCTGTCTGTCTGTCTGTCTGTCTTTCACATGCACACAAACACACACGCGCCAAGTCACACACTACATTCAAACTGGCCTCTGACACCCCCCTCCATCAACAGCCAAGACATGGACCAGCTCCTAGGCACTGTCATGGGTCTGTCATGGGTCTATACGGTTGAAGTCGGAAGTTTACATACACCTTAGCCAATTACATTTAACTCAGATTTTCACAATTCCTGACATTTAATCCTAGTAAAAATTCCCTGTCTTAGGTCAGTTAGGATCACCACTTTATTTTAAGAATGTGAAATGTCAGAATAATTGTAGAGAAGGATTTTTTTCAGCTTTTATTTCTTTCCATCACATTCCCAGTGGGTCAGAAGTTTACATACACTCAATTAGTATTTGGTAGCATTGCCTATAAATTGTTTAACTTGGGTCAAATGTTTCGGGTAGCCTTCCACAAGCTTCCCAGAATAAGTTGGGTGAATTTTGGCCCATTCCTCTTGACAGAGCTGGTGTAACTGAGTCAGGTTTTAAGGCCTCCTTGCTCACACACACTTTTTCAGTTCTGCCCACAAATTTTCCATACGGTTGAGGTCAGTGCTTTGTGATGGCCACTCCAATACCTTGACTTTGTTGTCCTTAAGCCATTTTGCCACAACTTTGGAAGTATGCTTTGGGTCATTGTCCATTTGGAAGGCCTATTTGCTACCAAGCTTTAAAACCTCTTGAGCGTCTCATCCCGTTAGCGGGATCATTTTCCAGCGAAAACTCCTAGCGACATTAGCATAACGAAATTCAATATTCTTCTTTTTTCAAATATAGGACTGTCTCATATCGTTTTATAGATACACCTCTCTTGAATCGACCCTCGTTGTCCGATTTCAAAAAGGTTTTACAGGAAAAGCACAATATTAGATTATGTTAGAGGAGTACATGGTAAAAGTAGCATCATATGAATTTTCCGACCAAGCACATGCATCACATATAACCAAAAAACAGCTAAATGCAGCACTAACCTTTTACAAACTTCATCAGATGACACACCTAGGACATCATGTTACACACAGCATGCAATCTTTTGTTCAATAAAGGTCATATTTCTATATAAAAACAGCATTTTACATCGGCACCTGACGTTGACTAACTATTTTCCCATAAAATGCGTCCCGGGAAACAGTGCTACAATTTTATAAATTACTATTCGAAAACGATTTTTTTTTTTATATTGTCAATCTAAGATTTATAGATGAATATCTCTTGAAAACACCCGTCATAACAGATTTTAAATTAACTTTACAGGGTAATCACACTTTGAGATAAAAGGGGATGTGATACTCAGAAAATGAGCTAGAAAGCCTAGCTCGTCGCCATCTTGGAACAATCGCACATCACATCTGATCTTGTATAATATTGCCAATAATCCCTCACCTTTAGTTGTCTTCATCAGAAAGCACTTCCAGGAATCCCAGGTCCACGACAAATGTATTTTCGGTCGAAAAAGTCCATCCTTTATGCTCCATTAGCTTGCTGTTGTTAGCGCGTCCGAAGGCTGTAACCAAAGGTTGATACGGGCGCGGGACTTGGCTAACGAAAAATGACTATTTTCCCTCCTTTAGGTTCGTTCAAACATGTCAAACGTTGTATAACATTAATCTTCAGGGCCTGTTTCAACAAGAGAGCCAATAAGATTCGAGTGGGACGATTTCATTGTGTTTCAAAACGTTTCCAAAGGTGGGGGCAGACACGGCCGCCGACGTCACAATGCTGATGGCCCTCCTACTGTGACCAATTGCCACATCGTCTCCTACACTGAGTTTCGACAGCAGAAGCCTCAAAACACTTTGTAAAGACTGGGGACATCTAGTGGAAGCACTGGAAAGTGCTCAATTATCATTTTTTCACGTTGTGAATTACAGGGAAGGCTGTGAAGTCGAGTCCACAATTCAGAATCCCACTTCCTGGTTCAATCGGTCTCGGGGTTTTGACTGCCATACGAGTTCTGTTATACTCACAGACACCATTCAAACAGTTTTAGAAACTTTAGAGTGTTTTCTATCCATATAAAATAAGTATATGCATGTTCTAGCTTCTGAGTTTGATTAGTAGGCCGTTGAAAATGGGAACACATTTTTTCCAAAATGCGCTATGGCGCCCCCAGTGGTAGGATACACGCAAGAGGTTAACTTCCTGACTGATGTCTTGAGATGTTGCTTCAATATATCCCCATAATTTTCCTTCCTCATGAAGCCATCTATTTTGTGAAGTGCACCAGTCCCACCTGCAGCAAAGCACCCCCACAACATGATGATGCCACCCCCGTGCTTCACGGGTGGGATGGTGTTCTTCGGCTTGCAAGCGTCCCCTTTTTTCCTCCAAACATGACGATGGTCATTTTGTCCAAACAGTTCTATTTTTGTTTCATCAGAACAGAAGACATTTCTCCAAAAAGTACAATCTTTGTTCCCATGTGCAGTTGTAAACCGTAGTCTGGCTTTTTTATGGTGGTTTTGGAACAGTGGCTTCTTCCTTGCTGAGCGGCCTTTCAGGTTATGTCGATATCGGACTTGTTTTACTGGGAATTTAGATACTTTTGCACCTGTTTCCTCCAGCATCTTCACAAGGTCCCATGCTGTTGTTCTGGGATTGATTTGCACTTTTCGTACCAAAGTACGTCTCTAGAAGACAGAATGCGTCTACTTACTGAGTGGTATGACCGTTGCGTGGTCCAATGGTGTTTATACTTGCATACTATTGTTTGTACAGATGAACGTGGAACCTTCAGGCGTTTGGAAATTGCTCCCAAGGATGAACCAGACTTGTGGAGGTCTTCCATATTTTTGCTGAGTTCTTGGCTGATTTCTTTTGATTTTCCCATGATGTCAAGTAAAGAGGCACTGGGTTTGAAGGTAGGCCTTGAAATACATCCACAAGTACACCTCCAATTGACTCAAATGATGTCAATTATCCTATCAGAAGCTTCTAAAGCCATGACATCATTTTCTGTAATTTTCCAATATGTTTAAAGGCACAGCTTTACATACTTAGTGTATGTAAACTTCTGACCCACCTGAATTGTGATACAGTGAAATAGAAGTGAAATAATCTGTCTGTAAACAATTGTTGGAAAAATGACTTGTGTCATGCACAAAGTAGATGTCCTAACCGACTTGCCAAAACTATAGTTTGTTAAAACCTCTCTAGGCTAGGTGGGACGGTAGCATCCCACCTGACCAACATCCAGTGAAAGTGCAGGGCGCCAAATTCAAACTACAGAATTGTAAATATGTAACATTCTTGAAAATACACATGCAATATGTCAAAATAAAGCTTAACTTCTTTTTAATCCAGCCAAGGTGTCAGATTTCAAAAAGGCTTTACAGCGAAAGCAAACCATGCGATTATCTGAGGACAGCACCCCATCATACAAACACATGACAATCATATTTCAAACCGCCAGGCGTGATACAAAACTCAGAAATAACGATATAATTCATGCCTTACCTTTGAAGATCTTCTTCTGTTGGCACTCCAAAATGTCCCATAAACATCAAATATGGTCCTTTTGTTCGATAAATTCTGTCTTTATATCCCCAAAATGTCAATTTATTTGGCGCGTTTGATTCAGAAAAACTCTCCCAACATGACTACAAATGATCTAATAAGTTACCTGTAAACTTGGTCCAAACATTTCAAACAACTTTCCTAATCCAACTTTAGGTATTTTAAAACGTAAATAATCGATAAAATTTAAGACGGAATATACTGTGTTCAATAGCGGATAAAATCAAAGTGGAACGAGTTACAGCTCGCGCGCCCCAAACAAAACAGTCCACTTGGCTTTACACTCATTCTGAATAGCCGTACTTCTTAATTTCTTAACGGAAAAACATCAACCAATTTCTAAAGACTGTTGACATCTAGTGGAAGCCATAGGAACTGCAAACAGGTACCTCAAATCTAGTTTACCATAGCAAACAATTGAAAACACAGTGAACTCAACAAAAATAAAATCCTGGATGGTTTGTCCTCGGTGTTTCGCCTGCCAAATAAGTTCTGTTATACTCACAGACATAATTTTAACAGTTGTAGAACCTTTAGAGTGTTTTCTATCCAAATTCTATGCATATCCTTCTGGGCCTGAGTAGCAGGCAGTTTTCTTTGGGCACGCTTTTCATCCGGACGTCAAAATACCGCCCCCTATCCCAAAGAAGTTTTAACAAGAAATGTGTGGAGTGGTTGAAAAACGAGTTTGAATGACTCCAACCTAAGTGTATGTAAACTTCTGACTTCAACTGTAAGTCAAATCAGGGACACAAACAACAACAATAACAATAGGATTTGTAGCATATGAGATGTGTACCAACTGAGAGAGGTGGTATGGAGGGGAGAGTAGAAGGGAAGAGAGGAGAGAGAGAGTGAGAGGGGAGGTATGGAATGGAGGGGAGAGGAGGTGGGGAGAGAGGATAGAGATAATAACAGCAGAACACTGATCAGATAGGTGGGGGTGGGTGAGAGAGAGAGAGAGTGAGGAGGGAGAGAGAGACAGAGAGAGAGAGCGAGAGCAAAAGAGAGAGGAGGGAGTAAGAGAGTGCTAAAAAGAGAGATGGGCAGAGAGAGAAAAGAGTTAGAAGGGGGAGAGGAGAGAGAGGGAGGGAGAGATTGAAAGGGGGAGAGAGCGGAAGAGGGAGGATAGGGAGAGAGGGGGGAAAAGAGAGAAAGGAAGAGAGAGAGTAAAGAGAGAATGAGAGAGAGGGAGAGACTGCTGTGACTGACCCAAACTTAAGGGAAGCTTTGACTACGTACAGACTCAGTGAGCATAGCATTGCTATTGAGAAAGCCCGCCCTAGGCAGACCAGGCTCTCAAGAGAAGACAGGCTATGTGCACACTGCTCAAAACAAGAGGCAAACACTGAGCTGCACTTCCTAACTTCCTGCCAAATGTGTTAACATATTAGAGACACATATTTCCCTTAGATTGCACAGGTCCACAAAGAATTTGAAAACATATCCAATTTTGATAAACTCCCATATCTACTGGGTGAAATACCACAGTGTGCCATCACAGCAGCAAGATGTGTGACCTGTTGCCACAAGAAAAGGTCAACCAGTGAAGAACAAACATCATTGTAAATACAACTCATATTTATGTTTATTTATTTTCCCTTTTGTACTTTAACACACACACACGCACTCTTTCTTTATTGTGTTATGTGATCTAAATGAACCTCTTGAAATAATGAACATCTTGTAATATAACCATATCAGTCTCAAAACTACATTCTTGCACTTCTGCTCTTAATAATTCTCCATTACCGAGGTCATTGAGTTGATGGATAATGCCTCACGTAGGGCAGAAAGAAAACTATTTGGACACTTAAGTAAGGAAATGTAAGAGCAGAAATGAACCACACACCTCATTAATCAACCTACTTCCAAAGAGGTCATAGGAGAAGAGAGGGTAAGTGACTTTTGGTGCAGTTTTCCTTGGCTTTAAACCAGTGGCAAATGGGCCAAATCCCCAAACCCTGAAACCCTAATAGCCAAGCAGCCACAAAGGGATTTGTCTACATCGCCCCAGCAGGGAGGACAACAGGCTACAGGACCAGAACAGTCATGTGCCTCTCTCTCTCTCTACCACATAGTCCTCATGCTGAAAGCTTCATTCGAATTTATGATGCTTACAACCTGCAATTATGGCATTGGGAATTTCAATTTCACTGGTTTGCTTTTAGTCTCCTTCTCTCTGTTTTCTCTCTCTGTTTCTCTATAGTATTGGGTTAACATTGCTCCCTACCTGTCACATCCACCAGTCATCAGCATTAATCTACGGTTCACAACACATTCCATAATCTAGACGACAACACACTCCATAATCTAGAGACGACACACTCCATTATCTAAAAATGACAACACACTCCATAATCTACAGACGACTACATGCTCCATAATCTACAGACAACACACTCCCTAATCTACAGATGACAACACACTCCATTATCGACAGACAACACACTCCATTATCTACAGATGAGAACACACTCCATTATCTACAGACAACACACTCCATAATCTAGAGATGACACACTCCAAAATCTACAAATGACAAGACACTCCATAATCTACAGACGACTACATGCTCCCTAATCTACAGATGACAACACACTCCATTATCTACAGACAACACACTCCATTATCTACAGATGACAACACACTCCATAATCTACAGACAACACACTCCATTATCTACAGATGACAACACACTCCATTATCTACAGACAACACACTCCATAATCTACAGATGACAACACACTCCATAATCTACAAATGACAACACATTCCCTAATCTACAGATGACAACACACTCCATAATCTACAGACAACACACAATAATCTACAGACAACACACTCCATCATCTACAGATGGCAACACACTCCATTATCTACAGATGACAACACACTCCATTATCTACAGATGACAACACACTCCATAATCTACAGACGACAACACACTCCATAATCTACCAACGACAACACACTCCATAATCTACAGACAACACACTCCATTATCTACAGAGAACAACACTCCATAATCTACAGACAACAACACACTCCATAATATACAGACAACCCACTCCATAATCTACAGACAACACACTCCATAATCTACAGACAACACACTCCATAATCTAAAAATGAAAACACACTCCTTATTTTACAGACAACACAATCCATGATCTACAAATGACAACACACTCCATAATCTACATACAACACACTCCATAATCTACAGATGACAACACACTCCATAATCTACATACAACACACTCCATAATCTACAGATGACAACACACTCCATAATCTACAGACAACACACTTCATAATCTACAGACGACAACACACTCCATAATCTACAGACAACAACACACTCCATAATCTACAGATGACAACACACTCCATAATCTACAGATGACAACACACTCCATAATCTACAAATGACAACACACGCCATAATCTGAAAATGGCAACACAGATGGCCCCACAGACCATATTTAAAGCGGCCAACCATGCCATATCTTTGTTGCTGCAGTTATGAAAAGGTACAGTGAGGGGAAAAAGTATTTGATCCCCTGCGGATTTTTTACGTTTGCCCACTGACAAAGAAATGATCAGTCTATAATTTTAATGGTAGGTTTATTTGAACAGTGAGAGACAGAATAGCAAAAAAAAATCCAGAAAAACACATGTCAAAAATGTTATAAATTGATTTGCATTTTAATGAGGGAAATAAATATTTGACCCCTCTGCAAAACATGACTTAGTACTTGGTGGCAAAACCCTTGTTGGCAATCACAGAGGTCAGACGTTTCTTGTAGTTGGCCACCAGGTTTGCACACATCTCAGGAGGGATTTTGTCCCACTCCTCTTTGCAGATCTTCTCCAAGTCATTAAGGTTTCGAGGTAGACGTTTAGCAACTCGAACCTTCAGCTCCCTCCACAGATTTTCTATGGGATTAAGGTCTGGAGACTGGCTAGGCCACTCCAGGACCTTCATGTGCTTCTTCTTGAGCCACTCCTTTGTTGCCTTGGCTGTGTGTTTTGGGTGATTGTCATGCTGGAATACCCATCCACGACCCATTTTCAATGCCCTGGCTGAGGGAAGGAGGTTCTCACCCAAGATTTGACGGTACATGGCCCCGTCCATCGTCCCTTTGAAGCGGTGAAGTTGTCCTATCCCCTTAGCCTCTCTTGGGCAGGTGGGATGCTAGCAATAATCTGAGTATGGTGCTCAGAAACATACACCAGGCAATACAGATACTCGCCATTTTGGAGTCATCTAAAATCATAAATAGCATTATAAATATTCACTTACCTTTGATGAACTTCATCAGAAGGCACTTCCAGGTATCCCAGGTCCACAATAAATGTTGTTTTGTTCGATAAAGTCCATAACTTATGTCCAAATACCTCCTTGTTGTTTGTGCGTTCAGTAAGCTACTCCAAATGTAGGAAGCGCGCCGAAAAGTTTAAAAAAAGTTCTCTTTACGTTCATTGAAACATGTCAAACGTTGTATAGTATCAATCTTTAGGGCCTTTTTAACATAAAACGTCAATAATATTCCAACCGGACGATTCCAATGTCTTGAAAAACATTTTGGAACACAGATACCTCATCACGTGGACGCGCGCCACAAAACTCATGTCATTTTCTGAGTCACCAACTTCCCGGCCTTCTTGTTTACTCTCTGTTCACTGCAAAAGCCTGAAACTAGGTTCTAAAGACTGTTGACATCTAGTGGAAGCCTTAGGAAGTGCAAAATTAACCCTAAGTCACTGTGTGTTAGATAGGCAATGACTTGAAAAGACTACAAGAACGAGATTTCCCACTTCCTGGTTGGATTTTTCTCAGGTTTTTGCCTGCCATATGAGTTCTGTTATACTCACAGACATCATTCAAACAGTTTTAGAAACTTCAGAGTGTTTTCTATCCAAATCTACTAATAACATGCATATTCTAGTTCTTGGGCCCGAGTAGTAGGCCGTTTAATTTGGGTACGCTTGTTGCTTGCCTCGAAGTGAGCATAAAAGGTTTTTAGCTCATCTGGTAGGCTCGCATCACTGGGCAGATCGCATCTGGGTTCCCCTTTGTAATCCGTAATAGTTTTCAAGCCCTGCCACATCTGACGAGAGTCAGAGCCGGTGTAGTAGGATTAAATCTTAATCCTGTATTGACGATTTACCGTAGGGATGGTGCCAGGTTTCCTCCAGACGTGACGCTTGGCATGACGCCTGTTTTCATCAAACCAGAGAATCATGTTGCTCATGGTCTGAAAATCTTTAGGTGCCTTTTGGCAAACTCCAAGCGGGCTGTCATGTGCCTTTTACTGAAGAGTGTCTTTCATTTGGCCACTCTACTATAAAGGCCTGACTGGTGGAATGCAGTAGAGATGGTTGTCCTTCTGGAAGTTTCTCCCATCTCCACAGAGGTACTCTGGAGCTCTGTCAGACTGACCATCGGTTTCTTGGTCACTTCCCTGACCAAGGCCCTTCTCCTCCAATTGCTCAGTATGGCTGGGCGGCCAGCTCTAGGAAGAGTCTTGGTGGTTCCAAACTTTTTTCATTTAAGAATGATGGAGGCCATTGTGTTCTTGGTTCCCTTTCCCCAGATCTGTGCCTCAACACAATCCTGTCTTGGAGCTGTAGGGGCAAATCCTTCAACCTCATGGCTTGGTTTTAGCTCTGACATGCACTGTCAACTGTTGGACCTTATGCAGACAGGAGTGTGCCTTTCCAAATCATGTCCAATCAATTGAATTTACCACAGGTGGCTTCCAATCAAGTTGTAGAAACGTCTCAAGGATGATCAATGGAAACAAGATGCACCTGAGCTCAATTTCGAGTGTCATACAAAGGGTCTGAATACTTATGTCAATGAGTTATTTCTGTTTTTCACTTTGTCATTATGGAGTATTGTGTGTAGATTGATGAAGAAATTGTTTTGTTTAATATATTTTAGAATAAGGCTATAACGTAACAAAATGTGGAAAAGTCAAGGGGTCTGAATGGACTGTATATAAAAATACATTTTAGTATTTTATTACACTACCCAAAGGGACGTGGAACAACCCTGTATTGTAATGTGTGTATAGGGCTATGTGCATGGATGTAGTGAGGAGAAAAGCGAAGCGAAGCACAGCTGCGAGCTGCCCAGTGACACGAGCCTACCAGACGAGCTAAATCACTTCTATGCTCGCTTCAAGGCAAGCAACACTGAGGCATGCATGAGAGCATCAGCTGTTCCGGGCGACTGTGTGATCACGCTCTCCGTAGCCGACGTGAGTAAGACCTTTAAACAGGTCAACATACACAAGGCTGCTGGGCCATATGGATTACCAGGACATGTGCTCCGGGCATGTGCTGACCAACTGGCAGGTGCCTTCACTGACATTTTCAACATGTCCCTGACTGAGTCTGTAATACCGACATGTTTCAAGCAGACCACCATTGTCCCTGTGCCCAAGAACACAAAGGCAACCTGCCTAAATGACTACAGACCCGTAGCACTCACGTCTGTAGCCATGAAGTGCTTTGAAAGGCTGGTCATGGCTCACATCAACACCATTATCCCAGAAACCCTAGACACAATACATTTTGCATACCGCCCTAACAGATCCACATATGATGCAAGCTCTGTTGCACTCCACACTGCCCTTTCCCACCTGGACAAAAGGAACACTTATGTGAGAATGCTATTCATTGACTACAGCTCAGCGTTCAACACCATAGTACCCTCAAAGCTCATCACTAAGCTAAGGATCCTGGGACTAAACACCTCCCTCTGCAACTGGATCCTGGACTTCCTGATGAGCCACCCCCAGGTGGTGAGGGTAGGTAGCAACACATCTGCCACGCTGGTCCTCAACACTGGAGCCCCCCAGGGGTGAGTGCTCAGTCCCTTCCTGTACTCCCTGTTCACCCACGACTGCATGGCCAGGCACGACTCCAACACCATCATTAAGTTTGCAGACGACACAACAGTGGTAGGCCTGATCACCGACAACGATGAGACAGCCTATATGGAGGAGGTCAGAGACCTGGCTGTGTGGTGCCAGAATAACAATCTATCCCTCAACATAACCAAGACTAAGGAGATGATTGTGGACTACAGGAAAAGGAGGACCGAGCACGCCCCCATTCTCATCGACGGGGTTGTAGTGGAGCAGGTTGACAGCTTCAAGATCCTTTGTGTCCACATCACCAACAAACTAGAATGGTCCAAACACACCAAGACAGTCGTGAAGAGGGCACGACAAAGCCTATTCCCCCTTTGGAGACTGAAAAGATTTGGCATGTGTACCCAGACCCTGAAAAGGTTCTACAGCTGCACCATCGAGAGCATCCTGACCGGTTGCATCACCGCCTGGTATGGCAACTGTTCGGCATCTGACCGTAAGGCGCTACAAAGAGTAGTATGAACGGTCCAGTTCATCACTGGGGCCAAGCTTCCTGCCACCCAGGACTTACACAATAGGCGGTGTCAGAGGAAAGCCCATAAAATTGTCAGAGACTCCAGTCACCCAAGGTATAGACTGTTTTCTCTGCCACAGCACGGCAAGTGGTACCAGAGCGTCAAGTCTAGGACCAAAAGGCTCCTCAACAGCTTCTACCTCAAGCCATAAGACTGCTGAACAATTAATAAAATCACATTAATTACAATTACATCCAGCCCCCTCAACTCAACCTCCATCTGACCACACCATCTAGCCACCTCACCTCAACCCCATCTGACCACACCATCCAGCCCTCTCACCCCAACCTCCATCTGACCACACCATCCAGCCCCCTCACCCTAACCCCCATCTGACCACACCATCCAGCCCCCTCACCCTAACCCCCATCTGACCACACCATCCAGCCCCCTCACCTCAACCCTCCATCTGACCACACCATCCAGCCCCCTCCCCCATCCACCATCTGACCACACCATCTAGCCCCCTCACCCCATCCTCCATCTGACCACACCATCCAGCCCCCTCCCCCATCCACCATCTGACCACACCATCCAGCCCCCTCCCCCATCCACCATCTGACCACACCATCCAGCCCCCTCACCCCATCCTCCATCTGACCACACCATCCAGCCCCCTCACCCCATCCTCCATCTGACCACACCATCCAGCCCCTCTGAATGAATCAGGGCCTTGCTCCTTCAAAGCAAATCAAATGTATATGTATAGCCCTTCTTACATCAGCTGATATCTCAAAGTGCTGTACAGAAACCCAGCCTAAAACCCCAAACAGCAAGCAATGCAGGTGTAGAAGCACGGTGGCTAGGAAAAACTCCCTAGAAAGGCCAAAACCTAGGAAGAAACCTGGAGAGGAACCAGGCTATGAGGGGTGGCCAGTCCTCTTCTGGCTGTGCCGAGTGGAGATTATAATAGAACATGGCCAAGATGTTCAAATATTCATAAATGACCAGCATGGTCAAATAATAATAGTCACAGTAGTTGTCGAGGGTGCAACAAGTCAGCACCTCAGGAGTAAATGTCAGTTGGCTTTTCATAGCCGATCATTGAGAGTATCTCTACCGCTCCTGCTGTCTCTAGAGAGTTGAAAATAGCAGGTCTGGGACAGGTAGCACGTCCGGTGAACAGGTCAGGGTTCCATAGCCGCAAGCATGACAGTTGAAACTGGAGCAGCAGCACGGCCAGGTGTACTGGGGACAGCAAGGAGTCATCATGCCAGGTAGTCCTGAGGCATGGTCCTAGGGCTCAGATCCCCCGAGAGAGAGAGAGAGAGAAAGAAAGAAAGAAAGAAAGAAAGAAAGAAAGAAAGAGAGAATTAGAGAGAGAATACTTAAGTTCACACAGGACACCGGATAAGACAGGAGAAATACTCCAGATATAACAGATTGACCCAGGCCCCCCGACACATAAACTACTGCAGCATAAATACTGGAGGCTGAGACAGGAGGGGACAGGAGACACTGTGGCCCCATCCGATGATACCCCCGGACAGGGCCAAACAGGCAGGATATAACCCCACCCACTTTGCCAAAGCACAGCCCCCACACCACTAGAGGGATAACTTCAACCACCAACTTACCATCCTGAGACAAGGCCGAGTATAGTCCACAAAGATCTCCGCCACGGCACAACCCAAGGGGGGGCGCCAACCCATACAGGAAGTCCACGTCAGCGACTTAACCCACAAAAGTGACGCACCCCTCCTAGGGACGGCATGGAAGAGCACCAGTAAGCCAGTGACTCAGCCCCTGTAATAGGGTTAGAGGCAGAGAATCCCAGTGGAGAGAGGGGAATCGGCTAGGCAGAGACAGCAAGGGCGGTTCGTTGCTCCAGAGCCTTTCCGTTCACTTTCACACTCCTGGGCCAGACTACACTCAATCATATGACCTACTGAAGAGTTGAGTCTTCATTAAAGACTTAAAGGTTGAGACCGAGTCTGCGTCTCTCACATGGGTAGGCAGACCATTCCATAAAAATGGAGCTCTATAGGAGAAAGCCCTGACTCCAGCTGTTTGCTTAGAAATTCTTCTCCTGTATTGCTGGGCCATATATAATCTCTCTCTCTCTTTGGGTCAGTCACAGTGCTCTCTCTCTCTCTCTCTCTCTCTTTGTCTTTCTCTCTCTCTCTCTCTCTCTGACTCTCTCTCTCTCTCTCTCTCTCTCTCTCTCTCTCTCCCTGCTCTATTGCGTTGGTTCTCGGCTATTCCCCAGCACGCACGCACGCACATACACACACACACACACACACACACACACACACACACACACGCACGCACGCACGCACGCACGCACGCACGCACGCAAACACACACACGCACGCACACACACACACACACACACACACACACACACACACACACACACACACAGACACACGCACACACACACACACAGTGATGGATGACCATTAAGGCAGCTTATTGGAAATACTGTGATTTATGGAGCGGCCCTGCCTCAGCCTAATGGCTTCATCGTTTTCCCCCGCTGCATGATGTCACAGCCAAGGTCACCGCGGCAACCCACTGACCAACCGACGACAGCCCTTTGTTGTGGTTTGGTTGCTGATGACCTGAGAGAGAGAGGAAGAGAGGTAGGGAGAGAGATGGAGGGACAGGGGAGGATGGTGCTACAGCAGTGGAGGCTGCTGAGGGCAGGACTGCTCATAATAATGGCTGGAATGGAGTCAATGGAATGGTGGTTGATTCTCCAGTCCAGCCTTTATTGTGAACCGTCCTCCCCTCAGCAGCCTCCACTGTGTCTATCAGGTAGAGGGAACAGAGAGGATGGTAACACAGCATGTCTAGTGTTGTGTGTCTATCAGGTAGAGGGAACAGAGAGGATGGCAACATAGCATGTCTAGTGTTGTGTGTCTATCAGGTAGAGGGAACAGAGAGGATGGTAACACAGCATGTCTAGTGTTGTGTGTCTATCAGGTAGAGGGAACAGAGAGGATGGCAACACAGCATGTCTAAAAAGGGAGTTGTGTTATTATTTGTGTTTGTTAAAGGCTTTGTTTTGGTTTGTGTACCAATGTACCATGTTCGAATATTTGTCTTTTTTGGTTATCACTTTAATCCTCACAATATTCAGTTATCACTAATACGTCTGGCGTTCTGTCTCTCCTTCCCCTCTTCCCTGGTCGTCAGTTATCACTAATACGTCTGGCGTTCTGTCTCTCCTTCCCCTCTTCCCTGGTCGTCAGTTATCACTAATACGTCTGGCGTTCTGTCTCTCCTTCCCTCTTCCCTGGTCGTCAGTTATCACTAATACGTCTGGCGTTCTGTCTCTCCTTCCCTCTTCCCTGGTCGTCAGTTATCACTAATACGTCTGGCGTTCTGTCTCTCCTTCCCTCTTCCCTGGTCGTCAGTTATCACTAATACGTCTGGCGTTCTGTCTCTCCTTCCCCTCTTCCCTGGTGTTCAGTAGATTAACAGCAAGCCTCTCCTCCTCCCGCTCTCTCTCTCTCTCTCTCTTCCCCTGACGGAGGAGTAAGGTTGTTTTATAGCTTTACCTCAGACGGCTATTCCTTACTTCATCTGCCTCAGATATGGTCCATTAACCATCCAATCAATAAAAACACCATTAAGCGAGTAAAAATCGCTGATATTAGCAAAGCCCAAAACGAAATATTTGATTTTCTCTTAGATAGTTAGCGAGATGGGCCAGGGTAAGAGAGAGGCTGCGTCTGAAATCTGAAATTGCAACCTATTCCCTATATATATAGTGCACTACTGTTAACAAGAGTATAGGGAATGGGGTGCCATTTTGGACACTGTGTTAGTGTGGAGATGAGGTCTGGGCTGAGGGTGGTTGTCCAGGCAATGCTTTACCTTGTGTGATACACCTCCTCAGCTGGTTTCTCATCACTATCTGTTATAGCCAGTGTAGTAGGAGAAATGTGCAGAGACTCCGGACTCCACCGGGGATTGGCAACAAGAGATATACAGTTAACAGAAGGTGTTATTTACGATTGGCAACAAGAGATATACAGTTAGCAGAATGTGTTATTTACGATTGGCAACAAGAGGTATACAGTTAGCAGAAGGTGTTATTTACGATTGGCAACAAGAGATATACAGTTAGCAGAATGTGTTATTTACGATTGGCAACAAGAGATATACAGTTAGCAGAATGTGTTATTTACGATTGGCAACAAGAGATATACAGTTAGCAGAATGTGTTATTTACGATTGGCAACAAGAGATATACAGTTAGCAGAATGTGTTATTTACATTTGGCAACAAGAGATATACAGTTAGCAGAATGTGTTATTTACATTAGGCAACTAGAGATATACAGTTAGCAGAATGTGTTATTTACATTAGGCAACTAGAGGTATACAGTTAGCAGAATGTGTTATTTACATTTGGCAACAAGATATATACAGTTAGCAGAATGTGTTATTTACATTAGGCAACTAGAGATATACAGTTAGCAGAATGTGTTATTTACATTAGGCAACTAGAGGTATACAGTTAGCAGAATGTGTTATTTACATTTGGCAACAAGATATATACAGTTAGCAGAATGTGTTATTTACGATTGGCAACAAGAGATATACAGTTAGCAGAATGTGTTATTTACGATTGGCAACAAGAGATATACAGTTAGCAGAATGTGTTATTTACGATTGGCAACAAGAGATATACAGTTAGCAGAATGTGTTATTTACATTTGGCAACTAGAGATATACAGTTAGCAGAATGTGTTATTTACATTAGGCAACTAGAGGTATACAGTTAGCAGAATGTGTTATTTACATTAGGCAACTAGAGATATACAGTTAGCAGAATGTGTTATTTACGATTGGCAACTAGAGATATACGATGAACAGAGCTGTCTGTTAAGTAGATTGGCGGGGTACTGAAGAGACAAGTGTCAAAACAAGTGTCAAAAGGCCTTGATGTCTGTTTGAGAGCATTACTAATGTAATGATGTTTTAGCCATATGCATCACGTACAGTATGTTATTACTAAAACAAATCCAATCTATTGTTAATTTGCCAAGGTGTTTGGAACCTGCAAGGGGGGTGGTATTGTCACTCTCTACCCCCACTACATCCTGTACATGAGTTAGGTTCAATCTCATGGTTATTAATACCTCTTATGGAAACGTGCCCCTGTCACCATCTTCATTCATTACAACACAATTAAGTTATTACTTCTTAGGGAAGAGATCAGGTATAAGATTTCAAACAAAACCATGGGAACGCCACGCACGTGTGTGTGTGTGTGTGTGTGTGTGTGTGTGTGTGTGTGTGTGTGTGTGTGTGTGTGTGTGTGTGTGTGTGTGTGTGTGTGTGTGTGTGTGTGTGTGTGTCCCTCACCACCACCATGGGCGATAGATCCAGAATCTCCTCATTGCCGCCCATCAAAACGATCCTACACGTTTAGGCTATTGGTTATATGTATATTTCACACTATATTTAGGGTAGAAATTGGAGTTTACTGATTGGATGGATGTCGACCCCCAGCACACCATCACCTTATTACACTTTAAAAAACACGTCCATTTCTGTACCATCACACATGTGTGACTGGTTAGCTATGCTACCAGCTTCTCAAAACGCTAATTAGCATTTAGCAAAAAATGATCTAAACCCCAAAATGAAAAACAAGTTATATTATGCAGCGGAAATAGATAAATATTTCCAAATCGTATTTAAGTAAGCATATTGTGGCCATTTTGGACACGCTGGCTGTATCACAACCGGCCGTGATTGGGAGTCCCATAGGGCGGCCCAGCGTCGTCCAGTTCTTTATCCACATGACAGTGGATAAAGAACAATACATGTATGACGGTGGATATAGAACAATACATGACAGTGGATATAGAACAATACATGTATGACAGTGAGTATAGAACAATAAATGTATGACAGTGGATATAGGACAATACATGTATGACAGTGGATATAGGACAATACATGTATGACAGTGGATATAGGACAATACATGTATGACAGTGGATATAGAACAATACATGTATGACAGTGAGTATAGAGCAATACATGTATGACAGTGAGTTGTTGGCTGGGCTCCCTGCCTGTGCCATCAAACCCCTACAACTCATCCAGAACGCCGCAGCCCGTCTGGTGTTCAACCTTCCCAAGTTCTCTCACGTCACCCCGCTCCTCCGCTCTCTCCACTGGCTTCCAGTTGAAGCTCGCATCCGCTACAAGACCATGGTGCTTGCCTACGGAGCTGTGAGGGGAACGGCACCTCCATACCTTCAGGCTCTGATCAGGCCCTACACCCAAACAAGGGCACTGCGTTCATCCACCTCTGGCCTGCTCGCCTCCCTACCTCTGAGGAAGCACAGTTCCCGCTCAGCCCAGTCAAAACTGTTCGCCGCTCTGGCACCCCAATGGTGGAACAATCTCCCTCACGATGCCAGGACAGCGGAGTCAATCACCACCTTCCGGAGACACCTGAAACCCCACCTCTTTAAGGAATACCTGGGATAGGATAAAGTAATCCTTCTAACCCCCCCCCCCCCTTTAAAGGATTTAGATGCACTATTGTAAAGTGTTTGTTCTACTGGATATTATAGGTGAATGCACCAATTTGTAAGTCGCTCTGGATAAGAGCGTCTGCTAAATGACTTAAATGTAAATGTAATAGAACAATACATGTATGACAGTGAGTATAGAGCAATACATGTATGACAGTGGATATAGAACAATACATGTATGACAGTGAGTATAGAACAATACATGTATGACAGTGAGTATAGAACAATACATGACAGTGGATATAGAACAATACATGTATGACAGTGGATATAGAACAATACATGTATGACAGTGGATATAGAACAATACATGTGTGACAGTGGATATAGAACAATACATGTATGACAGTGAGTATAGAACAATACATGACAGTGGATATAGAACAATACATGTATGACAGTAGATATAGAACAATACATGTATGACAGTGGATATAGAACAATACATGTAATTATTAGATTATGAGACGGGCAAAACAAATCTAGAATAGTGAAACAATTTATTGCGTTTTTGGTTTAAGTTTTTACACTATGGATGATATTTTTTTTTACCCAATTTACAATGCAAATATCAATGCATAATGTACAAATTATTACATTATTGTATTACATTATTTGTTCATCATATTTAATACAATAATTTCAATGTATTACATTATCAGCATTTATTACATAATAAATGCAAAAGTATTACATTATTGTAACTTATTACATTATTGTCAGTTATTACATTATCAGTTGCTATAAGGTTGTTATTGCTCAGTTGGTAGAGCATGGTGTTTGCAACGCCAGGGTTGTGGGTTTGATTCCCACGGGGGACCAGTATGGGAAAAAAATGTATGAAATGTATGCATTCACTACTGTAAGTCGCTCTGGATAAGAGCGTCTGCTAAATGACTACAATGTAACAATGCAATGAATGTACTGATATGAGCGGCCTGCAGCCGCCTACTTCCGCCTTTGCGTAAATGTGTTCCCATCGTTACACCATTGACTCTAGTCTCTTGTCATTATAGAGATGCTCTTTGACAGAGGTGTTTGTAGCCTCACACAGACAAACAGACACACAAATATGGAAATACACGAGCTGGGGAAATTCTAAATGTATTTTTCAAAGAATTCTGTTGACGATCAATACATTTGATTGTATTATGAAAATTCAATCTTGGCTCCGTGACTTTGAAGCTAGGGATGTGTCTTCAGCCATGTTAACCTTGTTATACATGTTAGCCATTTGTTTTTGTGTGAACATGCTTCAGATTAAAAACAGGAAATAGAGGAACAGTGGAGGGGGAACGAGGGACTAGCCTAACATGAAAATATGAAATGTTTTCAATTATACATGTCTTGCGTCAGTGCTAAATTGAGAGAGAGATATGTCATAAATCAATGATCTTTCTGCGCTGCCTAAAGAGGATTTGCTTGGTGAGCAGAGACATGATTGTGTGTGTGTGTGTTTGTGTGTGTGTTCAGGCCACAGTGTCAGCGGTGTTATAACGATGTGTCAGTGGTGTTATAACGATGTGTCAGTGGTGTTATAAAGCTGTGTCAGTGGTGTTATAAAGCTGTGTCAGTGGTGTTATAAAGCTGTGTCAGTGGTGTTATAACGATGTGTCAGTGGTGTTATAAAGCTGTGTCAGTGGTGTTATAACGATGTGTCAGCGGTGTTATAAAGCTGTGTCAGCGGTGTTATAACGATGTGTCAGTGGTGTTATAACGATGTGTCAGCGGTGTTATAAAGCTGTGTCAGTGTTGTTATAACGATGTGTCAGCGGTGTTATAAAGCTGTGTCAGTGGTGTTATAACGATGTGTCAGCGGTGTTATAACGATGTGTCAGAGGTGTTATAAAGCTGTGTCAGCGGTGTTATAAAGCTGTGTCAGTGGTGTTATAAAGCTGTGTCAGTGGTGTTATAAAGCTGTGTCAGT